>NC_048278.1:16057685-16361435 GCF_009762535.1 Notolabrus celidotus
CTATTACCAAGACCAAGCACTGCACCTTGGGGAACAGAGCCTTTTCTATCGCTGCCCCAACTTTCTGGAACTCCCTCCCTCAAAACATCTGCAATTCTGACTCACTTCACTCATTTAAAAACCACCTCAAGACCTTCCTGTTCAAAAAAGCCCACAACACATAACTTCTACTCCATCCCCATCTCAGTTTGTTTTTATCTATTATTTTATTTTTTCCCACTTTATGTAAAGCGACTTTGAGTATCAAGAAAAGCACTTTATAAGTCATATCAATTATTATTATTATTATTATTATTATTATTATTATTAGTAATTAAAAAAAAAAAAAAGTTTTATTATTATTAATGCACATTCTGATACAACAAATATTTGCCCAAGAAGAGATATATCAGTCGGGCTCTATGAAGATGGGGTTTGTGTTTCAAAGTACAATTAGCTAAGGGCGTGTCAGGATGCAGAATATGTATCCTGAGTGAAACATTTAACTTGCTAATGTTAGACGCCTCATCTACACCCTGTAGTTTTGCTTTGCCTCATTGTATTGATCTTTGAGAAAACATTCAGACTACGGAGAAGTCATAAGTATTTCACAGAAAGATTTCACACTTGTGAAAAGAGGACAAACATCCCAGGGCTTGTTTGCTGTGCCACATTTAGCAGCTACAGAATACATTTAGCAGAGGACAGAGCAATAAGGATGAAGACTCATTCAACACACATAAGCATATTCTGTATCTGCGATTATGTATGTAAATTCTCTCTGTGTGCTGCAGCGACTGAACTGTTGAGAAGCTGAAATTGGTGGGTGGAGAAAATCAACAAGGTCAAACTGCTGCTTTGTAACAGGCAGCAAAATGTAATGCAACCCACTTCTCTGATTTTCTTTCTCTCTGAATTATGGATGCAGACCTTTGACCAGGGGAGCCCTGTGGAAATAACTTCTACTTACACATACAAGAACTCAAGAATAAAAGTTAAAACACAACAATGTAAGTGTGCAGAAGAGAGGGATCCCTGACAGGAATAAACATGCACAAACCCAGCTCATGGTCGACAGCAAACTCAGTCACAACAACAAAGTCAATTGATCAGCAAAAAGCAGATCTGTGAGAAAAATCTGAAACAATGAACTAGAGAATTGATTTTGGTCAATGTGTAACCGACTGTGAAGGGTGTCGCAAATAGCCTGCACAAATGCTCTTGTTTTCAAGCAAATGATGCAGAGAATAAACATAAACAAGTAGATCAGATACATGGCCTGGAGGAGAGGAGAGGAGAGGAGAGGAGAGGAGAGGAGAGGAGAGGAGAGGAGAGGAGAGGAGAGGAGACAAGCATAATAGTCTAAACAAGGAAAACACCACACAGGGAGGAGACAAGGACTACATTCATGCACAGAAAGCAGGCTGATCAAAAGAGCCATTAACAGGCCAATGAGAGCAATCACATTTGTTAAAGAGCTTGGTCAAAGGACAAATCTGATATATAAGAGCCTTTTTATGTCAAAGGGATTCCCAACACAGTGAGTGATAAAAGAGATGGTAGTTATTTACTCTGGTTAACCTGGTCAAGCTCACCAAGCTTATTGAGGCTGAAGTTACGGCAACAAACAGTGTTAGTCTGCCTTTCCCTCAAAGATTAAAACCGCTGACAGATGGTGGAGCCTGAAGGCACTGTAGCATCTGCCATGCCAGTTACATGCTCACCTTGATCCCAGCGGTGAGATGGTAAAGAGGTCTGTTATTAACAACATTTATATCCTAACTAGACATTTCTGTATGTTTTCACCTTGGTTTTGATACCTAGAGAACCTTAAACACTAAAGCTGAAGCAGGCTCTTGTTCAGCATTCTGGTCAGTTTGTGATACTTACATTTAAAGGTATTATAAATGATTGTCTAAATTAAGTTTTCAGAAAATGCTAAAACTGGATGAAAGATATCTAATCACAGCTGCATACTGACTCAAGGTAAAGTCAATAGATCCTCTTGTCTGACGGCTGTTACTGCCTTACTGTGTATCTGTCCCAATAGTAAGTCATATCTGAGCATTTCCAGCTCACCTTATACCATAACTTTAGGATAAATAACTTCAAAGCCTCCTTCATAAAATGCCTTAACCCTACTGCATAGCCTTGGGAAAGGATTTATTGCAAATTGTTCCCCAAGCATTTTGTCTTTAGGGCCAACATTCTGCTCAGAAACCTGACTACTACAGAAATTTCCAAATGAACACTGCAATTAGCATTTCTACTGCTTAAGTGCCACAACAAATTCATGGCATGAAAACAAGACTGAGGTCGTAAAATTGTCAGGAAAGGCTCCACAAATAAAACGTGTGCATGGCTGATGAACTTTACTTTGAAAATCCTACTAGTGTCATGAGATATGTAATGATGGCACTTGTGTTCAACAGCCTTCAGTGATGACAGGACAAAGAGGTTTCAGCACTTCAGGGGGCTATTTAGCTGTGTCACTGTGGTCCGAGCACCACACTGCAAAAGGTGAGTCATGCAGGACTATAGCAGAGTGGGGCTTAAGTGTGCATATTCCCTCTCTCTCTCTCTCTCTCACACACACACACACACACACGCACACACACACACACACACACACACACACACACACACACACACACACACACACACACACACACACACACACACACACACACAAACATGGTTAATGGAAGGACACTGCAGAGGACTCTGACCAAGCAAAACAAGCATTATTTTTTTTAGATTGGCTGTTGCTTTGAGAGCAGGCATGCTCTAATGTCATGTGTAGTTGAGAGCAACTGCAGAGGACTAATGGATAAACAACCCTTCAGGGGCTTTCATTTTAAGTAGTCTTGTCATGCATGTTAAGCGTGTGCAAGCTATGTGATCTGTTACCGCACAGCATGTGCACTGAAATGTCTTCATGCTTGGTTTGTCCATGTTTATATTCCTTAAACTCCACCTCAGTTTGTGTGTGTATGTGTGTGCGTGGGCCATGTGTAGTCAAAATTAAAACTGTGATGGGTGCATGTTTAATATAACAGATGTATGACCATCTTGATTTAGTTTATGTTGAGTCTATCTTTTTAGCTGACATCACCATTCACAACTACGGTATTTTGCAAAGTCTACGCCTCAACGCATCCTCACCAAGCTCTCACTGTGTACAGAAACAGACAGCACTATTGTTTCCTCCTCTGACCCCAGACACACACACACACACACACACACACACACACACACACACACACACACACACACACACACACACACACACACACACACACACAAATGCACTATTTCCAATTGTTCAACATGAACCCATGTCCCTTTGCCCCCTCCATGTTTCTTATTTGTACCCGTGCTTTGCATGCAAACCTGAGTGCAGGATGTGTCTGATTTACAAAATACATCTCATTGGTGTAAAGAAGCTATTCACAGTCTCCATCTGGGCTTGGCATTGAGTTGGCCTGGGGCAATTAAAATTAGGAGGGTATAAAAAACAGATGCCCCCTTTAATCTTGTGACAACACCCACCAACAACTGTTCGATCAACACCATCCCTGTCTGCAACAAAGCAGACATACAGTTATATTACATACTGTCATAGGCAGGAATCATTCCCGCAGAGGCACCAAAAACACATCAAATTTGAAAAGACAAAACAAAAACAGTCTTTTTAAAAACAAAAACAAAGAAATCATGCCAGATTCTAAAAATATACAGACCACCATGGTGTGCACACCCTCCCTCTCTCCCCCTCTGTACGTGTATGTGTGTCTGTCTGTGCCCTCAGGCTTTCCAGCCCTGACATTAAAGGAGACCCTTTTCATTAATCTGTAGCTGCTAACCTCGCCGTTGGTTCAACTCATGATCCCATGTTTGGTTGCAGACACGTGGACTGTCTATTTCCACGCTATTCATACTGGACCCGCTGTCCTTGTGACTGTTGCTGGGTTTCATGTTACTCAGAGTCCTGTTGTGAAAGAAAGATGTAGGCGTTTTAAATATCTTGTATCGAAGCTTTCCCCTTTCACTGTTTGTGGGACATGACTGGAATCAGAACAACTCAATTAGCTAAAGCGGATGCACAGAATTAGTCCTCACTTCACATATTGACCAGTTAAATAACACAGTCCACTTTATGTGCACAAGGCCAATGGTGTGTAAAACAGACACTAATCAATTTGTGTACGATGAAAGCAGACTCCATGATCTCAGAGCCTGTGCCTGACAGGAGTAGTAAAGAGGGACATCTATTCAAATAACTTGGCTTACAGGAAGAACAATTATGTATAACTTGTACTTTACCTGCTTCTTTTTAATATTTTAGAGTAAAGTCTTTTACTTTATTTATCAGCTATGGGTTGTAGATAGTGTTGAGGTTTCAACTTAACAAAGTAAACCTAAAATTATAAATCATGAGAATACAGTCATAACTATCCCCAACATGACCTTTTAAAATATAATCATACCACTTACAGGATAGTGTATTCGATGATACAAAACTAAGAAGTGCATATTCTGTACAGGGTGTTCTCATTTTTCCTTTGTTAAGCCCCTATGAGGAGTTTTTAACTTGTTATGAAACAGGCTGAAATTAAAAGTGATCCATTTTTATGACCTACAAAAGGAGAAAAAAAAGACTATCGGCAACAGGATTGACAATTTCTATAATGCAATTTTTAATACCTGTAACCTCTTGTGAGGGGGTAGTGTCAGACCAAAAGATTGAAAGCATGCTGAGAAATAAGCCTTTTGTAAATATTTCAACTACTAATATTCACAGTCAGCAATATATTTGACCACGAAAAAAACAATCAGGATGAAAACTATTTACGAATGTACAGAAAAAGATAAGCAAATAGATGTATCCTTAATTATTTTTTTTTCAAAGTTAATTTTTTTTTGGCATTTTCATTTCCTTTAATAGACAGGACAGTTGGAGAGAGACAGGAAATGTGGGGAGTATAGAGTTGGGGATGACATGCAGCAAATGGTCGAGGCGGGAATCGAGCCCGCAACGAGGGCTATAGCCTCTGTATATGGGGCACGCTTAGACAGCGAGTCCAGCGTCGCCCCGAGAAGTATCTTTTGACCACAGGGGAGGCCGAAATTGAAAATTCTTTGCAGTAGCTCTAGCTAACACTTTAACTTTAAAAAAAAAGTGTATATAACACACTCACATGACACTGAAAAACTCAAAGGAAAACAAACAACAAATTATTTTCCATGCATTTGCTTCCTTAACAAAACCTGCCAAGTCACCCACTCTGTAACTCAACTGTGGTATTCAGGTCTTCTCTTTGAGACAAGAATATGAGACAAGTCTTTTTACTTATGATGAAGACATTTTATTGTTGAATCGTTCTGTACGCTGATAACACTGTGATTTATATACAAGTTGCTGTGCACCAAGAGTTAAGATTGTCAAAGTTTTTGAAACTTCTATATGTTTTCAATTCCACAGGATTTAAAGAGACATAATCTGCATTATTTTTTACACAAGCTTGTATTGAAGAGTACTGAAGCTTGTGACAGTTGTATTTTCAGAGAGAGTAGCTGTGGTTGAGTTACATTGAGTTAAAGTAAAGAGTGAGCATCGTGAATGAAAACAAAGCAGTGAAACAGGAAATCAGGCATTATTTATCAGTATGTCAAATGTTAGTCTCTGTTAACCTACCAATTCTGAGCCAACACTTGTTTGCAGTGTGGTGATAATATAAAAAAGTTGCATTTTTTTTTGCGAAACAGGTATCAATGTTCTTTGATTTGACGTTGGTATTATGACAGCCCTACTTGGAAAAGCTATCCAATAACCCTGAGAAAATTAGCTCTTTCAGTATTATCATTACTTACTTTCCAAACACCTCATATAGAAACTGCTCCCTATGGGTTATTTAGATGTAGTTGGTTCTCTTATGTGCTCTGACAGTTTTTTTCCAACATGAACTGAGTGTGATAAAGCCTGAATGAAGTAGAGTCACATGTGTGCCACTGGAAAGGACACTGTGTGTAATGAATGTTTTCCAGATTTGGTTCCCTTAATCCACTGACCATGTTCACTTTATATGACTAATGCTTTCCTGCTCTAAATTTAGTTAGAATCCCTCTCCAGATGATTCGCTTCTCCTGAGTGCCACTGTGAGGGGAAATTGATAAGAAATAGCCATCCAAATGACCCATCAATTTATGAGTACAGATGAAAATGTAGCTGTCTCCGTTTAATTAATGTTTGTGAACTAGCACTCACACAAATAAGATTCTTTGATATAACGGAAAAAAACCCCATGATAAAACAGACCGCATCATCCGTTAATCACACACTAATCTTAAAACTGGATTACTCAAGCGTGTCATAGAGGATATTGGCTACAAACTGGGTGCTACCACAAGCACATGCCTGCTGCTTAATGTGATGCTTAGGCAATGACTGACATTAGCTTTCCTGCTGCATTCATTATTTATTTTTTGTCATACTTTCCCAGCATCACTATCACAAACACTGATTAGTAGCTCCTATTTACACACCTGATGTGACTAAAAACATCTGTGTGCCTTGGAAAAGATTTAGGGGGAAGACACTATCAATCTAAAACCAAAAACATCATGAAAATCAGATTGATTTGATTTATATTTAGGATGCTTGTTTTCTTGTAAATGGACTTGTACTTATATAGCGCTTTTCTAGTCTGTCTGACCACTCAAAGCGCTTTTACAGACTACTCGTCGCATTCCCCCATTCATACCCATTCACTCACTGATGGTAGAGGCTGCTACAGTAAGGGACCATCAGTGTTAGATAATCTCATTTGTTCACATTCACACACCGCTGAACAACAGAGGAATTTGGGGTCCAGTGTCTTGCTAAAGGACACTTTGGCATGTGAGCTTGGATCAAACAGCCAACCTTCCGATTGATAGACGACCGACTCTACCCACTGAGCTACAGCCGCCCCCTTGTAACTATTTGATGTCTCAAGGAAAAGACAACTCAAATCAAAGTGTAGTAACAACCAGGTGATCTGGACAGGTGCTCATAGAGATGCTGATGTAATAGATTGAACTTGAAACCAGAAAAAAAAGATGTTGAAATAAAAACTCTTTGAGTGTCCACGTTATTTACTCAAGGCCCATTGATGACCCATTAGCTAACATGAGGCATCACATTACAGTTCGATTTTGCAAAGGAAGCGCAAACAACATCTCTCACTCAGTAACTCGTCTGTGATGTTAATCATACTCCAACAGATTCATCCTGCAGTCAATTATTCCTTCATGCTCATTGTAAACAATAACTTGACTTTACAGATGAAACACTCGGTGCACAGAAGCAGCACGTTTTTATCTGTCAACTCCAACACAGAGGTCATGGAACTTAAAGCCACGTGTAAGCAATGTTATATATTTATAAAACATTTGTTTGTGCTGTAAAGTAGTAGCTACTGTGTAAAAATAACATTTACTTACATATTGGGGTACCTGAACTCTCCATTTTATTAACCTATACTTAAACGTCATTTTGTATCAACGAAAAAGGCACTTCTTTCAGCACTAAATTTGTTCAAATCTTCAGTTGCTGGTTACTGTCAGATTAATATCATGCATGAGATATGATAATATCATATGACACAATCCATATTCAGTGTTTATCCTTGTCATTGCCAGTGGGGTTTTTCTAGCTTTCGAAAATATGGTCTATCAAAAGGTCTTTGTCCTGTTTCAGAGGTCTGTGAGTTGATAGCAGCTCTATCATACATATTTTTAGTGTTTATTTTTAACAGTCTGAAGCCAAAAGAGGTCATATCACAAAATGTTTCACAACAATGAATCAAATTTAAGTTATTTTCCTTCTTTTCTCTCTTATTCATCTTGTCCCAATTATGAAACGGCACTGAGACAATCTTGAAAAATTAAATCTAGCTCCCGTTAACAAGCTGAAATGCCACTCACTCATCATTGGATTGATTACTTAATTTTATAATAAAAATATTTCTCGGAAATGAGTATCTAAGCCTTAGACAAAATTGAGACCAAGGTGTATTGGTTTGAGGAATATTCTGTGATATTAATACAAGATTTCACTTGTACTGCATTGCTGTTGTTCAAAGGAGACACCACTGAGCAAGGACAAAGATCAGCCAACTATTGAAACAGGTGAATGAATATAAATGAGGACAATATTAGCTCTGATAATTCAAATAATAATTTAATGAGTTTTAGCTGAGTTCCTCTGCAGCATTTATAATCTCCCTGTGCATATTTTTGGCTCATTATTTGAAGCATAATTTGCATGTTGATATAAATCCAACATGCAGCAGCCAGTCAGTGTAAAACTTGCAAATCTACACGGATCCAGTTACAAATCTACAGGCCAACAGGAACAATAGTCATTGAGAGGAGAGCTGCAGAGGAGCTGCAGACGTAGCGAGCCTGAACCACAGCAGCCAGGTCATCAAGCTGCTCCCTGTTTCCATGTGTCAGCACACAAGATGAATTGTGGAGCTGTGCACAGACTAGGCCAGCACCTAAACAGTCACACATCATCAGGCCAGCAAGACATGCATGAGGCTGGATCCTGAAGGCAAAAAAATCTAGTTTGAATTCTAAGTATTAAAAAAACGTAACAATTGACTGTTTATCAAAAAATGATCGGCACATTAACGGAAACTGTTAGTGGTAGTTTTTTTCTTCTAGTTTATTCAGTTCTGTACTTTGATGGATTTGTCAGAGATCAATTTGATACATTACTCATTGACTGTTTCCTTAGCAAACAGCCAGCTACAGCTCAGAAAACCATCTACATTCACCTCATCCATTAATGGTGCTTGGATTTATACTCTGTGAAAAAGTTTCATTTTGTTTGGGGCAGTGGATCACAAAAAGCATCTGAGGTTGAATCAAGCCTGCTTACCAAGAGTATTAGACTGACACATCCAATAAAGGCTGCCTACTCGACTGAGGCAGTGTAGTTCTGATACCTATGACTGTATTCTTTGACAGTATTTGTAATTAATAACCATGTCAGTTCATGCATTAATCACTATACTCTTTCAGCCCTCTACTGAAAATAGTCCAGTAGTTACTTAATTTCTTAAAGTACAAGTTTACAATGAAATCTCATGGGTGACACAGGTACTTAGTGGCAAAGAATATTGCGCTGGTTATGAGAGTGTAACACCAAAGCTGGCAAAAGGTCAGCACTCACATCCCTTCAGGTGATTAAAAGCTAACATGATCAAAACTGTGAAGAAAGAAAGAGAAATAATACTATTTCATGCTTAAATCCACTGTTGAGGATGTTCTTCTGTAGAAGAAGAGGCCATAAGTGAGCTGCTAACATTCACTTTGCTTGTTTCTAAGTGCTCTGCTTGTCATTCTCTCTGTGTACTGAGCTATGAAAGCAATCATATTATATACAAGCTTACAGCTGTTTCATAAAGAAAATAATCATATCTTCTTTTTAATTGCATAGTGTCCCTTGGTAGCTCTGTGTCACCATAGATTCCTGTGTAAGTAAAACATGGTTTCAGAACATCTCTAGAAAAGACTTTGTATCACCCTCATCAGCATTGTTTTTTGAAGGCTAATTCCAGTGTATGTATGAGCAAATCAATCAGGGAACCCTTTCTCTGAAGCAGACATGTGGCTCCTGTTTGTTGTCTCTATTGTACAACCGTATACACAGTACCAGACAATTACAAACCTGGACAGCAGCAGGCAAGCAAACCGTATAGTACAGGGATAAAGCTGCAAGATGATATCCCTCCTCCTGTTCCTGCTGGAGGTAACACACACACAAACACACATTCATGCACAAATTCAAATATGCACATTCAAGTCAAGGCACAATCACACACACTCACACGTGTACGCACAGCTCAGAGAGTGTTTATCCTGATAACACTGTCCAGAGCCTATTAGCTTACCACTCTGTCACACACATGAGTAATGTGGCAGCAGCAGCAGTGAGTGTGGAGGAAAAGGTTAGCTGGGATAAGCTGTGGTGTGCTTGAGTGTCACAGATACTGTGTGTGTGTGTGTGTTTGTGTGTGTGTGTGTGTGTGTGTGTGTGTGTGTGTGTGTGTGTGTGTGTAGGTGTGTGTGTGGGGGATCAGACAGATATGTTTTGGTGCTGTGGCACTCAAAAACAAGGTCACCAGGATGTGAGAATCAGATACCTGTTTTCTTGACTGTGAAATGTGTGAGATGCCTTCTGCATGGTGAGTGGATTTCACAGATAAAGCTGAGAGTAATCTCACTGTGTCTCAAATAAGGATTCGATAAACCCTTTACTCAGTGGTACGCGTCCTTTGTCACGGGGCTGTAAGCTGAAATTATAATCAGAAGAGTGAGATAATTAATTTCTTGAATAGTTTCCACCTGCCTAAAACAGATAGTACCACTACAACACCATGGGGTCTCAAGCCTTCAGCCGCACTGCCCCCCACCTCTAGCACTCCCTCGGACCAGACATCCATTGACTCTCTGTCTACTTTAAAATTCCATCTCAAAACACATCTTTCTAAACTGGCATATTCACTTTGATCACACCTTTTCACTGCACTGTAACTTGTCCTGTTAAATTTATTTATTTTATGCACGGCATCTGTTCTTTTTTAAACTTTAACTTTTAAGGTGACCTTGAAAGCTTTGAAAGCTGCCTATATGTATTATCATTAGTACAAAACTATCAGTACCCATTATATTATATACATCCAACGTTCTCAACGCTGCCATAGCCAGACTCCAGACAGACCACCAGCGTGCCCTCTTCCTGATCTCCCGGGACTTCAACCATTTATTTTCTACATAGCTTATTCTGTCTTCTGTACATACTTGTATTATCATTATTTTCATCATATTTGTATTTATATCTTATTAATTACTTCCTCTATTAATATTATTTGATATTCTTAATTATTGTGTATAGGAGCAACTTTAATGACAGAATTTCCCCCCCGGAATAAATAAAGTATTTCTGATTCTGATTCTGATTCTTGCAGAAATGTTCTGATGCAAAAGCATGATTGCAGGTACTGCCTAGATTTTAGTGATAGCTGAAACAGAGTACCAACTGAAGAATAATAGTTATGTTATAAATATATCATTATTAGTATTATTGATTACTTAATTATCATTTAGCCAGGCTATGCCATCAATCTTTAAATTATGTCATATGATTCGATCAACGTTTCCGTTCAGTGTTGGAATCTTAACACCAAAATAAGCTAGGCTCCTGGAAACAAGCTAAGCTAAAGTTATTGGCAGCATGGCTCCTCAGCAGACTTTTGGAGAGAGTGTTGAAGAAGTCCTTAATTTAAAACATTTAGATGCTACATTTTTTGCTTTTAGCTTTTTAAATCTTCACTCTGATTTTAAAAGTGAAAAACAAATACAGGCTAAAACTGTGGGATCCGTTTTTTTGTGCCTGTGCTTGCCGGTATATTTAATTGCTACATAATCAGGTATTTGTAAAGAAGGAAAATGATGGACTCCATATAGGCCTTTATGCTATTCTTTTTTTTTGGGGGGGGGGGGGTTGCAAAAGCATAATAGTAGCCTAATTGGTGTATTTACGTACGCATTTGCTTACACTCATGACACATTAAAGGTAGTATCAGATGCATTTTGTTAAAAAAAAATGTAAATCTTTTTTTAAGAAATGTATAAATTATATTTACCTGGCCTATATATATAGCAGAGAGCCATTTGGGCCGAGTAATGCTGACTGTATGTTTTAAGAGCCCCCTTAAAGATATTTAGACCTACCAGCAAAAAGCTTTCTTATTAGATGGATACAGCAAAAACAGTAGTAATAGCCATATAACAACAATCAAACATGTTATATCATATGTAATGGGGTACAGCTAACAGGAGAAGTGTGTAGTGTGCAGTGTCTATGTACAGTGTAATGGTGCTCATGAAGGACAGAGCAACAAACATCTGGTTGATAACAGACACAGGCGAATAAACAAAGCAGCCAATATGGCAATACATTGAATATAAAACAGCTCTCCTTTAAAGGTCAAAAGTCTCTCCTACAATCATTTGTCCTGTGGTTTCGTACTTGAAGAAAGCCTGTAATCCTATTGACTGGGTTTCCTTGGACATGACAGCTCATTATCCAGGCCTGCTTCTTCTTCTGCTGCTGCTACTTGAGGATAACTGAACAACAGGCCTGCATGCTCTGCAGTCGACTCATGGCTTGGCTGGATCAACATCTGTGGCCAAAATGACACATCATCCCCTTTCTTTTGCACCACCAAATGTCCCGGCTTCACACACACCAACGGGATTGTGTAACGAACTAGAAAATGAGGACGAGACTGAGGAAAGACAACACAGACATGGCACAGACCAGCATGCTGTGTTTTGAGCAATAAATATGGTTTATAGGCTAATGAATGGGCCGTGTCTCTGTTGGCATGCTGTACAGTGGAATTTTACACTGAGATGAACGGAGCAGACGGATGAAGCCGAGGCTTCAATAACATGGGACCATCATGTTAGTGTTTGTTGCTATCAGGGCCTCTGTTGATATGAGGGTTTCCACGTTGACTAGATACAAACTAACAAGCTCTTGGACCGATTGTTAAGGCATCGCACGATCACCGTTTTATTTGATTTGAAAATACACACCTTTAATATGCAGATACAAATAAAATGCATACCTGGGCTTCTTTTCCATAATCAGCGTGGCGCCACGATCGTTGCTCCCACACCGAGTCCGTCGTATAAGTCAACTGTGTGTTATCAGCTAATTAAAATCTTAATAGACCACCGAGGACAAACACAGAGACCGTCCAACGCAGTGCCATCCTCCTGTCGCCGTTCATCCGGGAGGTAGTGCCGCGCCGCACAGCTGGTCGGGAGCCTCTGCACGCGGAGAGGCTCGTGTATGTGCGCTGAATCAGAGGAGGAAAATCCTACTGTAGAAATCCTTTAAAACAACCATGACAGCCGTGTGATGTCGATTGCGGTCATCAAGGATTTGGTTTAAACGGCAGCATCAATCATTCCGAGTAAATCACACAGAATGGCTGGCATTCAGTGTATTCTTGTGAGCACGAGGAGGGGCCAACCAATCAGGTTAGAGGATGACATTAGATTGGCATGTCACGGACCAATGATGTCTGTAGACTGCAGGGTTCTACTAGAAGGACAACAACGCAACGCCAATCACTCAGGAGCTTTATTCTGCGGGGAGGCGGATCCCGCAGGTGTCATACAGCGGTGCCGGCTTTGGCGGATTTATACGTGCATGGCAACTGAATGATTAATTAGGCTATGTGATTAAAATCTCATATGTAAGAGTTCATGTGAAACTCTGCCTTTGTCATTGGTAATGCCAAAGCAACCAACTTTAATCTGGAAATTGTATTTGTTTTAGTTGTAATTCCACAAAATACACAAATAAACAGAAATGTATAATGGAGTATAAATTCGACAACAGCCTAAATTACCAATATCTATTCCATTGGAATTGGAAACCATCCTAAAGCAGGCTGCAGAAAGCTGCACAGTGGTGATAAGAAGGGGTAAAAATGTTTACTTTAGAGACTATAGGTATACAAGGCTAAACATGCCCTCAATAAAAATGCACCAATACATCCAGTACAATAATATTGGCATATGAGGTGCAGGTTAACTGGATCATACAAGATGGAGATGTTTCTAAAAAAACCCAATGCTGTATGAAATCAAGAACGGGTCTCAAAATTAAGTAAAGCAAAATAATATAATGGCCAGTAGGCAAAAACGATTGATTGTAAATATGTGTCATGTTCAGATGCATGGTGTGTTCATAATACATTCACCAACTATTATGTAACCGTTTACAGGAAAAAATGTGGAACAAATTTTTTTTATTTTTTTTTTTTTACATCAAGGCAAAATATAACAAATACCAAACACTTTGGATAACAATTACCCCTTTATCTGATTATATCTCTTTATTTTATTGCCATCAAGTGGACAAACTGGGTACTGCAGCTCTTAAAATAAAAGATCCCTGATGATAATTTGATCCGTGCTGCAATGCAGAAACCGTTGGCACAAAAATAATAACAAATAACAATATTTCATTAATATTTCATCCCCCTGGCCGATTTAGGCCAATTATAGAAGCATCGTTGGGGTTCCTTCTGTGCAGGCACTGTTGTACGCTTACTGATGCCTTCAAGTATCCATATAAAAATCGTAATTCGACAACTAGGACCTTCTTAAACATTTCATTAATAAAATGTTGATGTGAACAATACTTATTTAAAGCTGTTTATTAGTCGGCTTACCTGTTATAAATCCCGAAAAACATGCTACCAATGTATGTTAAAATCACGTATTGCATTTTACACAGATTCTGTCGGTGAATCGATCAAAGAATCACAGCTCAAAGCCCCATGCGTGACATGATACAAAAACGGAACCAACAGCGTCCCAGTTCTTGTGTGTAGTGGCCTTCATTTTCTTCTTCTTCTTCTAATGGGATTCCGGCAGGCTGTACACTGGGGACGGCCTTCATTTTTTTGTTTTTGATCCTACTTATTTTCGTCCTGTGGATGGTGTATCACACCGGATGACGGCATTACTTTTTCCCAGATGTACATGAACGCACCATGCATGTGTGCTCACTCCGCCGTGAATACTAGCTCGCTGGTATCACACGAAATTACATCGGTGCGTCATTAATCATCACAGCAAGGTAGTGTACATGGTGTTCTTCCTTTTCAGATACAATCATACAGAATGTTTGTACGATCAATTGTTATATATGTGGATTATTTTCCGGACTGCATCGTAGGAGTTACATTTGAGACTTCAAGATTTGCTGTTGATTAGCATGGTAGCCGCATTAACATTAGCTTCCTTTGAATTAGACAGTAACCCAAAGCTATCTATGTATAGTCTTTAGCTGGGTTTTTCGAACATTTCCTCGCCATAATAGCACATACTCACTGAATGAAGAGAATCAACTTGGCAATGTAACGCAGTTGTTTTCTAAAATGGATTCGTGACTCCGGTGTAGTTGCTAGCATGCTAGCTGGCATGTTTGAATGGAGGAGAGGAGTCCATTGTGTGTGCGGGCGCTTCTCTCCGCCGGGGGACACCGGTCGGCTTTTACTTAGCCGGTCTTGTTGCAATATTTACTTTAGACTGGCCTCTTATGTCAATCGATCTTAAAAGAGTGTTTAAACAGTGTTATAAGTTATTTATACGTTAGTCTTAGTCTCCTGGAAATTGTTCATATTATCTGAACCACGACTGCGGCCTCTGCTAACATTAGCCAAACGACCAAGGAAGCATGATGCTAACTAAGCTAATATTGAAGACAGCTGATTGGCTTCTCTACAGTCGCAGCGCTTTCCCGGTTCATTTGCCAGCACTGGAATGAATTGCTCACTTTTCGGATTAATCTTTTTCATAGAAATGAACAACTTCGTAACCATATTCAAATTCGGACCGACTTTGGCTTGAGAACAGTCAGTCACTCTGATTTTCTTGCTTTTCTCACAGATGGCAGAGACAGACGTTGATAATGAACTTCTCGACTATGAGGAAGACGAAGAACCTCAAGGAGCCCCCGAGAGTGGGACCTCAACCAACAAGAAAGATGTGAAGGGGTCCTACGTATCTATCCACAGCTCTGGCTTCAGAGACTTCCTCCTGAAGCCTGAACTGCTCCGTGCCATAGTAGACTGTGGTTTTGAACATCCATCAGAAGGTGAGTAACACCTCCTTAGAACTTGTAATACATCTTATTATATCCTGACCAGTAAACTATTTCACATGCTTTGAAAATAAATAAATAATTGGTTTAGCAGTAATTTACTTTTTATTTTATTCACAGTTCAGCATGAGTGTATTCCCCAAGCTATCCTGGGCATGGACATCCTGTGTCAGGCCAAGTCTGGTATGGGAAAGACAGCCGTGTTTGTACTGGCCACCCTGCAGCAGATAGAGCCTGTGGACGGTCAGGTAAGTTGGAAATTATTTGTATTAGCTTGTCCTTAGAGCATCAGAGTCTTTATTTCTCTCCTTGTTGCATAAACTCTACAGGTGTTCTAACAATGGTATGGATTTTTTAAAATATTTTTTATTTTATCTTACAACATCTGATAGACTTTTTTTAATGACAGGTGTCAATTCTGTGCTCAATTCTTAGACCAGAAGGAGTTGAGAGCAACTTTTCTGATACAAAAGTTTAGCTTTAACTCATACTAAAGCCCGCTACGGTGGCCCTGTAGTGCAAAAAAAACAAAAACAACGGCAAATCAGAAAACACAATGGCAATTCAAAAAACACTACGGCAACTCAGGAAACACTACAACATTAACCAAACCGGAAGAGGTAGGTACCCTAGGGGACATGACACATCGCTGATCTTCCGGTTTTGTTAATGCCGTAGTGTTTTCTGATTTGCTGTTGTGATTTGCAATACAGGGCCACCGTACTTTTCAGACTTGGATCAGGAGATGCATAAAAGATGCATGATGGGAAGAGTTAGTCTAATTACCTGGTTAGACAGGTTGCAGCAGCAGTGTCATTAATTTCCATGTTGTGTGTCGGTTGACTATTTTTGAAACATTTCACCTTATAGTAACCTTTGTAGAAGAGATACTGCTCAGTGTATGTGAAGCCTCATGCTCCCAGAACTGTGATCACAAGCAATTGAAGCCTTATTTAGCTTAAAATCTTTTATCTTTCTATTTGTCTTTTTTATGCCAGGTAAGAAATATCTGAAACAAGTAGACATGTTTTTAAGTGTTGTTTGATGGAAATGCAGTATTCCCATAGATGTCTGTGTCTTCGTAGACATCTCAATCTTTGTAATGCACGTTCTTTGCTGTGCCACGGACGCAGGTGTAGTGATATGGCTAGCCTTGTTGGGTATTTCACAGGTTCTTTCCCATGTCTGGCCTTGTTGCCTTATTTCTCACATCCTTCGCCATGTCTGACCTTGTTTACCAGGCTGAATGCCCCTCATGTTATCATGATCTTATGGGATAGATATCACGGCAGAAGAATGGTCTAACAGAACTGACTTTGCAATGCACTGCACTGTCCTGCCTGTGTACTGTTAATTCACTTCTCCTTGATCAAGTTCTACATGAACTAGACATTTTTCTGATATAGTAGGTAAAGTTGACACGTCTAGTAGAATATCCAGGGGCATAAGTGTAAGGGACTAATATCTTCATTCCCTTTGTTCCAGGTGTCTGTGCTTGTGATGTGCCACACGCGAGAGTTGGCCTTCCAGATCAGCAAAGAGTACGAGCGTTTTTCCAAGTACATGCCCACAGTCAAGGTGTCCGTGTTCTTCGGCGGCATGGCTATCAAGAAGGACGAGGAAGTCCTGAAGAAGAACTGCCCTCACATTGTTGTTGGGACTCCAGGACGTACCCTGGCCCTCATCCGTAACAAGACCCTCAATGTGAAGAACATCAAACACTTTGTGCTGGATGAGTGTGATAAGATGCTGGAGCAGCTAGGTGAGGATAATAAACACTCGTGTTTTAAAGCAGACTGATGAGAAATAGATAGATAAACAGCTGTCAATGTGATATATATATATATATACATATATATATATATATATATATATATATATATATATATATATATATATATATATATATATAGAAATTGGATGATTTGTGCTTGACTATCTAATTTGGTACAGTGCAAGTGTGAAGTATAATAAATAACCAGATATTTATAAGTATTTAGTAATTTATTTATTTTATTTGTACTTAAAAAGTGAAATTATTTTTGTTTTTTTCCTGACAGACATGAGGGGTGATGTCCAGGAAATCTTCAAGGTGACACCCCATGAGAAACAGGTGATGATGTTCAGTGCAACGCTAAGCAAAGACATCCGCCCCGTCTGCCGCAAGTTCATGCAGGATGTAAGTTGTCTTCAAGATTTACTGCTACTTCAGATTGAAATGATTGATCTCGTCTGACCTATTTTACCCGCATTCAACAGGACAAATGGTATGTTTTTTGCCTTATCGCCCACCCCTAATCTTGTATCTTTTATTGACCAATGTTCTAATCAGTTGAACAATATCATGTAGTTCAGTGCTAGTTGAAAAGTCCCTTTTAGCTTTGCCCACTTGTGGCTGTCAGTGTCATAAGTGGCCATATCAGAGGGGCAGAGTGAACCTCCTTGGCAGATTTGGCTAGGTCAGAACAGTCAGTCCTCCTGACTATGCTGCAGTCAAGGAGAACAGGTTATGGGATGCATTTGTGACAATTAAGTTCAGATATTTTAGACTGTTGTAGAGCTCAGAAAGAGAAAAAATGTAACCATGAGGAACATCAAACTCAAGTCTGGCTGTTCTTGATATCAGACTAATGTATGGTTCCTCTTCTGTGTAGCCCATGGAAGTGTTTGTAGATGATGAGACCAAGCTGACCCTTCACGGCCTGCAGCAGTATTACAGCAAGTTGAAGGACAGTGAGAAGAACCGAAAGCTCTTTGATCTGCTCGATGTGCTCGAGTTCAACCAGGTACAACTTTCACTCTCTTTTTATGAGATACTGAATCTGATTCAGCTGTGTGCATATGTACTACATATTTGAATAAAAATACTAATTTTACACCGATTAACTTGTTTTCTGCAAAGGGAATGAACTTGCATCTATTACTGCATGTTTGCATCTCCTGTACGTTTTGAAAAAATCTTTGCAATTATTTTCTTTTGGTTCCTGTAGGTGGTGATTTTTGTGAAGTCAGTGCAGCGCTGCGTGGCTCTGTCCCAGCTGCTGGTGGAGCAGAACTTTCCTGCCATCGCCATCCACAGGGGAATGGCCCAGGAGGAGCGGTATGAGCGACTGTGTTCATTTTGCTGACAAGTCTAGTCTTTCTTTTCATATATTTAAACTTGAGAACGCTTTCCATTTTTCAACAACTTTGAGAAAATGTTGAAGAACAGCCCAGTAATAATCGTAATATGCAATTATAAAGTCTAACTTCTGATAAATAGGGAGGAATTCACTAGCAGATTTGTTTGTGACTGTCTCTGTTTATGTAAGTACATTGTGTTCCTTATTAGCATTACCTCGATTCTACCTCTTCATGTGACCTTTTTCCCTACTCCACTTCCAGGTTATCTCGCTACCAGCAGTTTAAAGACTTTCAGCGGCGAATCCTGGTTGCAACCAACCTGTTTGGCCGAGGAATGGACATTGAGCGAGTCAACATCGTCTTCAACTACGACATGCCAGAGGATTCTGACACATACCTCCACAGAGTGAGTTCAGCTTTAATGACATCTGATGTTTGAAGCATCAGATATCTTTTTGTGTTTTTATTTGCTAAACAAAAATCACATACCACAAAACCTCCGATTTGTGAATATATTATGTCTGTAATAAGGCTTTGGAACCTGTTCTTCTATCAAGGTTGTTTGGTCAATATTTTTAATCCAGGACATTTTTAATAAAAAATAAGAAACTAGAAAATAATAGTAAGGGAGAATCTGCACTCAAAGCGTTTAAGGATTTGATTATACGCCCTCTCTTGCTAGACTGTTTGTCATCGGGGCAGTGTCTCTAATTGATTACTCTGTTTCAGGTGGCCCGTGCTGGCAGGTTTGGGACCAAAGGCCTGGCTATTACCTTTGTATCAGATGAGACCGACGCCAAGACCTTGAATGAGGTCCAAGACCGCTTCGAGGTCAATGTGGCAGAGCTACCAGATGAGATTGATATCTCCTCCTACAGTAAGTGCTGTCGTCTCTCTCAGGCTTTCCTTAAGGACATTAAGATATTAGTGCACTTATCCGGATGAATGGTTATTTTCTTACCAAATACCTGAACATGTTTAATTTATTTCAAGCAGCGTTCAGGAAGCACCAATTATTAATTTAAATGTTTGGAGAATTTAAAATGACTGCTGAACATGTTAAAGGAGTTTTCAAAACTCACTAATGCTTAATATCTTTTTGTCATTAACAGATAATACCTACATAAATTATGTCCCATTGAAAATTCCTCAAAGTATGTCAGTTATCCTTGTGTATATTAAACATTACACACTTTAAAAATGACAAAAAACAAAGTCAGGACTCAAATCAAGTTTTCAGCTCCTGGGAAATTAGCTCACCTCTGTGGTAATCAGGGAAGTAAGCGGTTTACAGGCATACACTTCCCAGATCTCAATCGTTTTTGATAGAATGCACCATCAAACTCATGTAAGGCTGCACGGTTCAACTGGACCATATGTCTGTTGTGGTGGATTAAAACATCTCCTTAACCACATCTACAAAATACTGGCAACTGAGTTGCACACACCAGGGGTTGATAGTTCTAAGCATGTGGATAAACCCAGGCTTTTCCACCTTGTATATGGGCACTATATCTCCAGCAAAACTCAGCGCGACTGCATCAGTTTTAGCATTCCACTGTGTCCCTTTCTTGTCGTATGCAATGGGAACATGATTCTCTTTGTGTTGGCTTCTTTTTAGTGGGTGTTTGTTGGCTGTCGCGGTCTTGTGCAGCTGTAGTGAGATGCATTTATTTCTCCTACTGGGCTGCATGCCTCTGTTGAAGATGTTAAAATAAACTGGTGATGCTGTTGCCTTTGATGCAACATCCTCTCAACAAACTTTGCAGCCGACTGGTTTGTTCGAGATCTGATGCAGCATAACCAAACCAGTTTCGAACGACTGACAAGACTATGGCACTGCCTTTTTTGGGAACAAACTATTCAGTAATGCAGGCAGCCATGTTGTTGCTGTGCATCTGTAGGAGGTAACATTATGGGGAGTATGCGGACATCTGGAGCCCGAGGGGAGTGGCAGAGAAAATCTTGATATTAATTTTTCAAAATCATCATAAACCACAGAAACAAATTAATTGATTTGTCCCCCATGTCTATTTTTTTTGGCTGGGTCCCTTTTAGCTTTGCCCACCTGTGGCTGTCAGTGCCAGGGTCATATGTAGGCATATCAGAGTGATCCCCTTTAGCAAATTTGCATCAGTCAGGACTAGGGATGTACATTTTAAGTATTTTCCGTGATTGATTTTTGGAAATGTTAACTATCAATTATCGATTAATCAATAAAAAAATATATAAATTATCCTTATGTTAAAAACAAGGCCAAATACGTTTTTTTCCACCAAAATTATATTTTCTACAACAACAAAATGCATATAACTGATGGTATTGAATACGGGTACATGTTTAACACTGATATCAACGATCAGGCTCATAAAAATATTCTCTGCGGACACAGTCTTATAATGTGAAGGCTCATAATACTAACAGAAACGTAAATCAGACCCACAGTGTACAGTTTTCTGCCTACTCGTTCTTATTGAGAAAAATAAACATGTATTCGGGTCATAATCAGTCCAGCGTCAGAAAAGCCTGGACAGCTCTGATGTTGCTGGTCTGCAAATAAAGTGTAGTAGCAATTCCCACCAGTCTGTTGGATTTGTATCTAAAAGTGGGGACATGTCCTGTTTTAAAGTTGTCAACCTTCGTGTCGGTGTTGGCAGCAGTTGCGTATTGATCCTCTTTAAAAAGCGGAGACCTGGCGTACAGCCGCAGCCGCCAGCTGAGCGTCTCCGCTGTGGGCAACACCTTTAACAGCTGATTCACATTGAAACATGCTTTAAACTTAAAACACCTCCCTGATAGCTGAATGTAATATGAGACCACTTGTTGTCCGTTCCACGTGACGGAAAATTAAAGAACAAAAATGCGTTTTTCGAGTAATGTCTTAACAATCAATTAATCGATAATCGATTAATTGTGTGCATCCCTAGACAGGACAATCAGTTCTCCTGGCTCTGCTGCAGACAGTATAATAGCAAAGCATTACTATGCAAAAACACTGGTCAATGACACATTCTTAACAATTTCTACTATGAGCACATCACAACCTTTTTTGCTTCTTCTCATTTCTTAAAACTCTCTTTCTTTGCAGTTGAACAGTCCAGATGAGCCTGAAGTTTCTCTCCAAGGAAGATTGTGTTTGACCCTCTGTGTTGCTGTATTTCAGTGGAAGAAAAAAACCTTCAACATTTACATTAAAGTACTCCCCCATCCATTAATGTTGACTGGCTGAAAATGATAAACATTTTTTATTTTATCACATCTTTGCGGGTTGCTTGTTTTAGTGCTTTCCTTGTTAAAACCATGAATCAGTTGTTTTGGTTGAAGAAATAAACTTTTTATACCTTATTGAATTATACTTGATTTATTTTTGCATTTATTAACATTTAAGTGCATCAAAAGTTGCATTGTATTTACAGTTAAACATCATCAATATAAAAAAACATGTGACTGTTGACTGTAGTTGATTTTCTTCACAAGCAGAGGGCGCTAGCTTCATGATTAAGGGGCATATCCACTTTTTGGCAAACAGATGTCTGCTTTGAACTGGCTGCCAAGGTACCACTAAAAGCTGTGTCAAAATAAAACTTCATGAAACATGAGCTCAGCAGCCTGTTTTATAACATGTATGGACACAAATCTTTTGACAGTCAATGTGTCTTAATCCACAGGAGTGTATACACTTGAAAAATAGAAACTTGGATTCAAATAACAGACAGTATACAATGTGATCCAAAATAAATTTGCTCATACAGGTTTAAGTTTTTTGAATTTGACTGCATTATATGAACAAACCAGAAATTATTTGGCCATGGTCCAGTCCTTACTGAGCAGTCAGAGTTCCAGAGAACACCTCTTATCACTCAATGGCCTGAGTTCCAGCTGAATTGTGCCATTCATTGCTGTGTGTTAATTTACTTTTAGTGGCTTGTGTCAGCCTGCCAAAAACACAATCAGTTTATACTGCTTGTCATAACAGGCTCATTTTAAAAAGTTGGAATAAAAAAAATCCTCTTGTCCACATTTTATTTAGTGGATGGTCAGATTTAACGCCTCCAAAAGTTGTTCTTTTGCTTGTCAAGGTGTTGTCACAGTGCTCTGTGGGATGTCGAGTCATCCACCAAACATACCACAAGTGTTGTGCATGTGCTGCTGCAGGTGAGGTGATTGTTGCGCACTGCAGTCATAGTTATACTTGCAGAGTTTCAGTGCTAAACAAAGTGCTTTGTTGCTCTTGTGGTGTCTCTCCTCAGGATGATCTGAGGGTCAAACAAAAACCCTCCACACCTGAACCAGCAATCAGTCCACAGTGGAGGAAGTCAAGGGGTGCTTCAGGGCTCTAATTTAGGGCCCATGTCTGTTTGAAGAGGGGCAGGCAAGTGTACAATCCACTCCTGTCACAAAGTAGTATAACAATAAGGTTGCCTTTGTGGTTGTCAATAAAACGGAGGCAGCTCTTCCTGCCTGCAGTCTGCCAGTCAGTTGAGTTCCTGTGGTTTTAACTAACTTGGAGCCAGATGAGAAAAATGCCTCCTTGTCTTGGAGCGTCTTCATCACGAAAGTTGACCCCATCTTAATAAAGTGAACACAAAGTCCATCTAAGTTCTAGTCAATGAACTTATGTGTGTCTCCATACATCCAGTGTTGCGGAGGAAGTGCTACTTCATTTAGGTGGCCACAGTCACTGCTGCACTTACACGATTGGATGAACATGGCCGACCTCTGGAAACGCTCACCATCTGGGCAGACAAATGTCACAGGTAGAGTGCGTGTGCGGCGTGGTGAGCAGCACCGTCCATCTGTACACACGCCGCAGTAGTTTGGCCTGTAAAGACGGGCACTCAAACACTCGCCATAGGAAAGGCGGATGGGCTCTGGGGCCTTCTGGGCTGGAGAGCATTTCCTCCCTTTCTGTGATTGGAGGATACAGTAAAAAGTTTAGCTTAACAGTACAGATGAGTGACATTCCTAATTGTTTGCAGAAGTAAATTTCACCAAAACAAGTCATGAGAATTTTAATTTTGAAGACAAAAAAATATTTATAGTATAACCATAGTAATAATAATGAGCTTTGGCCTTCATCTGCCATGTCCTCTAAAGTAAAAGCAAATTTAAGCGGCTTTGACTATAAAGTCATTAGTTTCACATTAAGGGGGCTGCACTTCAACTAGTTGTGCCAAAACAGGCAGTGAGAGAGGGATTATTTTTAGATTTAAGAGATTAATTTTAAGATTCAGCATTTATTAAACATTTGAGCGTGCTCCCCTATCAAACAGACCAACACCTATGACTAGTCTTGGCATTAGAGATTTTAACTCAGTGGAGCATTGAAAAGTCCTCTGAGTGTTTCTCCAACACAGAGGATTAATATAGACACACTGCTTCCCTGGACTCTGAGTACACAGACGGGGCCTAGCTATGGACAGTTGCTTGGCAGGAATGCCGGGGGTGGGGGACTATATTTAAAAAGGCGCCTGCCTGCCACCAAAACAAGGCTGTGTAAATCAGCACTGCCCAGTTCCCACTGGATGTGGAGCTTCCCTATAGTACCACTAAAATAATCTCTGTTCTTAAGCTCTGGATAAAGATGGCTTTGGCACTAAGAGCATATTTACTCAGAACAAGACCATCTAATTTTTTATTCTGTGCAGCATGGATTTGGCATTTCCAGGCTCTGCTTTTAGTTCAAAGAGGAAAACAAGCAAGCAGAGCAAAAATGATCTGTTATTGTTTTTTTTTTAACCAGACAGACCAAAGGTAAAATAATTCATGATTGCTAAGTGTTATCATGCGGTGTCAGGATTGCAATGTGAGAGATAAACTGTTGTGATAAGAAGTTATCTAGTCGGTTAGTTATTTTGATATTCAACCTCTGCTCTCTGTCTTGTCTGCTTCAGTTTAAGTCATTCTCCTTCACCTTGAATGGGACAGTGAGGCCGTCACATGGCCGAATGGTACAGATTCTGGTCTCTCTCCCCAGCTTGCACTGGGGGTTCTTGTTGGTGATTCTTGAGGATATGCCCATCCCACAGCTTCGGGAGCACTGGGACCACTCAGTAGTCTGGACTTGACACTTCTTCTCCTTCAGATTGTTCCACACTATGGAAGGATAACGGAGGGACAAAAAAGTGTTACTGCAGTTAGGCTAACAGCTTCAACTCGAGTGGTTGCAGTGGGATTTACATTATTGAAAAAAAAGACAAAAATCTGCATAACAACATTATGCTTGTATTTTTCAATTATTTAGTTTTAGTGGAATGGATGGAACTTGGAAAACACACATCTATCCCATAAGAATTACAAAAAAAAACTGTTGAAAACACTTCATCTAATTAACAAATTTGTTAATGAAAATAAAGATTTCCATGAGCCTCAGCTGTACTTTTTGTTTGGTGCCAGTGATAGCATGATAATGCACTTAAACGCTGCCAATATGTTTGTCACTACAAAACAAGTAATGGCAATCATATGTGAGTAAAAAAAAAAATTATACATATACAGCTAGAATTCTCACTTGAACCATGAACCATGGTAGTTTGCTTGACACAGCATTGAAGTCCAAGTCTTGCAGAGATAATGACAAACTTAAGATCTGGGACACTGAATTGAAAATGATGATATAACTTGATTTTATACATGTAAGATTTACCTGGTTTTATATTAGAGTAATTATTATGATGGTTTTAACTTCAATTAAGTTATACAAACAACAAAAGTAATAAATAAGACTGTAGTTTTTCAAAAGGCCTGTATTCTTCCTAAACTTATCTCATTCAGTAAAGTCGAGAACAAGCAAACAAAAATCTGAGTCTAATGTTATGATTGATACCACACATCCTCCTCTCAGTCTTTCTCTTTCTCTTACCTGGCAGGTGTTTGTAGCCATGTTCCCTCTCCCAGCCATCAGACTTGAAGTCTGTAAGCTTGTTGACCAGCTTGTTTTCAGGCTGCTGCGGGGCAGGATGGTGCTGAAGTCTGGGCAGGTGTTGTTGTGGTGGAGGCACCTGTAATAAGAAGAGAGTGTTGTTTGCCAGTGATTAATCTGAGCTGCAGTCATGTGTGTGATTTTCATAGAGGTGCTGACACCATGGCGCCCTGATTATGAGTCGGCTGCTTTACCCCTTTGTGCCTGCAGGAGTTTCTGTCTTGGTTTAAATCACTTGTTATACAGTATATAGTCTTTTGAGTCAGGTAGATTCTTGTTTGACAGAGTTTCCAAGATTTATGATTAATAGTCAAACACACATACATTTTCTCACAACTTTCAGAACATTTACTCATGAATAGCTCAGATAAGAGCTTTAGATAAATGAATTTAATCACAAGCTTGCAGAAATAAGCTAGAACAATAACAAGGAAATGATTTCAGTTTAGTCTTTTGACTTCAGATGATGCTGAAACAAATAGTTAACTTAACAACAGTGAACTTATCACATTAAAATAAGTTTGTTCTGAATCATTTATTTGCTTCCATTGTTTTCTAAAGTCAAAGCGTCAAATGTTCTCTGATCGTGGCATGTCTATTGTGATCTTATGACTTTTCTGTTAGTCTTGGTTAATTATTAACTAAATACTTTCAGTCATATGCTTGTTGGTTCAGAAAAAATAAGCAAACTGATATCATAATTGGCTTTAACAGATTTTAATCAGTATATTTAAAAAATAAACAAATATAATTAAGAGGTTATAACATGAAAGTTACTCTATTTTATTAAAAAGTATATTAAAAATGTTTCATATGCTACTCTGCTGTCCTTAAGGACTATTTCACACCAACCGCCTTTGTCAAGGGTGCACCTTTAAAGCTCTTGTGAGGAGTTCTTTATGTGATAGTTAAGCAACCTGATATTAGTGCTGATGCCTGTATATGACCTATAAAGGCAAACACGACCTTCAGCGACAAGATTGATAATCCCTTGATATTTATTATAACTGCTGGTAATCACTGCCACTGGGTAGGTGTGAGATGGAATGATTAAAAGCATCCTGCAAAAACAGCCTTTGTTCACATTTTCCCAGAGAAAGATTCACAGTGATAAATTTGATTGTTAAGAGAAACCAGGAGGAGTTTTATATTAATCAGAAAACACTGCTTACACATCTACAGACAAGATCAGTAAAGAGATTAGAGGTTGTGCTTTTTCCACAGGGGGTGCCAAAATCAATGCAAACCAAAAGTTCCTCACGGGAGCTTTAATGTTTGTCAGTCCCTCACTGAGACATCTCAGGAAACATACCTTGTACTTAGGTGGGAGCCTCCAGGTGCCCTTGTTGCAGTCCACACTGAAGCAGCATTGCCCAGGTACCCTGACTAGCCGCGGGTAGGGGCATGATGCAGAGGCCGGGGGCAACTTGTTGTTACAGAGAGGAGCACAACCGACAGCGCCGTCGATGCAGGTACACTGGTGCTTACAGCCGGCACGGAAGGTCTCACCATTCTGGAAGATCCTGCCACTGTACTCACAGGTGCGTCCCTCTGATTTAGCTAGAAAAGATACCAAAAACTCAGGTAAAACAAAACATCACTTTACTTGCAAACTGAGTGTAGTGAGCTGTACTGCAGGTTTGTCAAATGTACATAACGGCTGTTGTAACATCTTAACCTAAGGGCAACAGGGGTAAACCTGGCAACCAGCCATGATTTAAGGTATGGAAGATATGCATCCATCAGTTTCATTGGGACATGCTGTAAAGTTTTAAGATACCTATGAGTCAGTGTCTAATGGGGTTGATAAACTGTTTGATTGCCCTCCATTTAAGATTATAAGATCTCCTGACCAAAACACAAGAAATGACACATGAACAAAAAAAGAGATTTAAAGGTCCTTAGAAATAAAAAGACAGGAAATGTCAGACTCCTTGTCAGATAAGTATAGAAGAGGCAGCTATTCATAGTTTGTTAGGGCAGCACTGGCATAGTGCAAATGGTGGAGTGTATTTTTATCTGTGAAACCCCCCCTGTTGCCATCATAAAACATCTACTACTCATTAAAATACACCCTGTCTTGTTCCATGATGTGCAAGGTTTCATGTTGCTTTTTACTTCCCACCAAATTCACCATGAAAGGGATACCATGATAATATTGTCATGTGTTGTAATACTATTCCCTTGTTAAATTGATTCAAAAACAGGAAAAAGGTGCATATATGGACAAGGGCCTCTCTTTTCTAAGTGAAATTTCCTCCCTCCCTTCACATAGTCTTCCCTCCTCTCACCTCTACAGATGCCCCAGGCCACGCTCACATCATTGCCGTAATTACACTCCAGCCCTTTGTGGTGGTCGCAAGGCTTCGTGTGGCTACAGTCCTGGTTAAGCTGTCCTGCACACACCTTGCAGCACCCACATCCATCTGGCACAGTGCTAACTCCTGGGGGGCAAATCAGGGGCTCTGTGGGGCACTCACACACAGCTGGGCAGCGAGCAGACACCTGGAGGGAACAGAGAATGAGATATCATGTAACATTTTTACAGGTAAAAAAAGATAGAGACGAACCTTAGAGCCTAAAAGAGTTGGAAAAAAAATGCAGACACTGAATAGCTTTATGGCCTTGAGGGTGTTAAATCCATCATCTTGGGGGTTCAGTTCACTTCAACATAGTTCCATTTTTTCTACAAACAATAAAATGAGAACAAAAGATCTCTGCTACATTCATTTTTGATTCAGTATCCTCTCTTAGGCTCTCTTGAGTTTAGGACCATTTTTTAAAAATTATTCTGCAGCCAGAGCAGCACATTAAGTTAAGTCAGTGCTGGCCAGTCAGCCCTGAGTGTCTAGACAGATTCAGATTTGTACCCAGTCCCTTGCTGGCTCCTGATTTGAGTCATCTCCGGGCACTAGAGCCAACTTGTTTAAGTTTGTAGTATCAACATAATACTGTGCTTAAAAAGGAGACATGAACAGACATGCTGATGCCAGGAAGGATATCCACTCTCATTATTTAATAAGCAATACTGGAATTGTAATTCAACTTAAATGTTATTTACTAAACGTTGTATTTTATCCACTGTTTTGGATTTAAAGACCTGAAGTCAAAAGAGAAATCACTGCTGATCTGGTGTTTGCTTTATGAAGAATGAGTCTTTGATGATGAAACATGTCTGAAAGCTTTTGCAAACAGTATATTCAGTTTTGTTTACACCTAGGGATGTTTATGCCAGTCATAACCCTGGGGGCAAAGTTTAATCACATTTAAACGTCATTACCATGACAGATGACGCATTAAAACAATTTTAATGTTCAAAAAGGAATGATACAAAGAGACTTTTGGCTCACCCACCGCCACACGAGTCTCTGCCAGGAGAGAAACTTCTTACCTGTGTGATGACGGCTGTTGTCAGTATAGTCAGATAGACCAGATATGCCATGATATGTAAATGAAAAAGTAAAAAATAAACAGAAAAATATACAGATAGAATCTTCAAGATACAATCCAGGGAACGACTGTGAAATGTATAGTAGTTCCGCTGTGACTGTCTGCCTTTATTTCAGACCGGAGTCCTTGTTTTCCTACAGGGCATAGAGTCTAAACTCTTATTTATATCTTCTGCTGAGACTTCAAGGGGCCCCGCCTCCTTCATACTTACACCCAATCAACGCGCTGGAAGACATTCAGACATTCCAAATGGGCGTGGCTTCACCGCTGGGAAACTTTGCCGATTGGAGGGCGTGTTATGGAATGAATGCAGCCATTCATAAAAGTCGCATGGCAGCTCTGTATTTATTTTATGGGTTAAAAATTAAAATCTTACTGCCGCTTTCAAGTCACACTTTGGCACATTCCTGCTTTTGTGGCCGGCACTGTGCTAACACTAAGTAAATTTACTCAGCTGGGCCAGACAGCATGGTAACATTATTGAGACCTTCACCTCCAAGAGAAAAAAAAAAACAGAAGGGGGTGGGAGGGAGTTCTCTCTGTTTTTCCAGACTAGTGTAGGTGCCAAGGCAGAAAATGAAAGTGGAGTGCATTAAGCAAATAGTAAGATAATAGCAGTTTCCTGAGAGAGGCAACACTCCCCTTTTCTGTGCTTACCTGAGAACAAGTGTTTACACACGTTTAAAAAGGTACGTTTTGATTGTTATTCTGTATGCTTTATCTTAATTTCATGTGGACTGACTTTCCTTTGACTATCATACCTAACCACATGGTTCTGACATGGAAATAATCAGGATATGAACACTGGGAAAGAATGGTGGAGTCCAGGTTAAAAGCAACAGTATTGTTTGAAAGGCAGCTCATATAAGGTTTAGGCTCCTACTCAGCTCTCAACCTTTTCAACCACAGGTTTTCGGCCACATCTGCTCTAACACAGAGGCCTTGTTTGATGGGAGAAATGTGATAGGTCTAGGTTGAAAAGTTATGTACCAGCTCTTTATGTCAATGTATAAATTGACTTAAAAGCCATACTTCATACACATGGTTACTCTCATGGGATGGGCTGAATTGGGTGCTGGAAACTTCTGTGCTGGTGTAATGGTTAAACTTGAAACTAATGCAAGAGAATAATCAATAACCTAAATTCAGTTTGAAAAAGGGTAATGGTTTAAATTAACATCAAGCTTGGTCTGAAGCAATAAATGTACTGTTTAATTAACAAATAAGTTTGATCCAGTTTTAAAATAAAATGTAACCTATATAGGTTAAAGTTTTTTGATAGAAGAGATACATATATAAAACATTTTTTCTTTACAACTTAATCTACATAGAATCTAAATGAAAATATATTTTTGTGCTGTATGTACGACATTTGTTTATTGCTCATACATTTGTTTTGTTTAGTGCTCATAAATTGTTTTGTAGAAACTACAGATGGACCCACTTCTTCATTTGGGGACATGCCATGTGACATTAGGTGTATTTGGTGTTTCCAACTTTGCCAAGTGATGCATTTTAGTTTGAAAGCACAATTGCTTGGCCCAAGGCTACTTGGCAACTCTCATTAGGGCCCTAAAAAATATTCCCAACAAGAGGAACAGATGGATATGACTTACAGACACAGCAAGCATCCACAGCTGCTCATCTTTCCTGTTTTCTCCAAACTAAATCTGCACCAGCCTCTGGCGAATCCACAAACTTTGTGATTCACTGAGCTGACTTCCATCCTGACAAACTCATGCTGCCTTTCAAAACAAAAGAGCTTTACAATTAGGGATTGTAATAGTTAAAACTTTAACCTGCCATCATACAAAACAAAAATCCAGTAGATCCTTTTGTTTGATTTGGCTCTCCTCTGAGGCATTGTCAAACATTTTTGGAGTAGACAGTAGACCTAAATTTGAAACTACAGATAGCAGTTAGTTAATTTAGTCAACTGTTGCCAAGAAACTTGTGGAGACTCTGAGAAGTCACATAACCAACCACAACAAATTGCTTTTTTATACACTTGTATGGTTTGATAAAAAAAAGACAACAGAAAAATAGGATACACTTGGCTATCAAATAGGCCTGAGGAGATCTGGCACCTCTGCAGCTACCTGTCTGGCTGTTGTTTAACTTAAAAACACATGATGAGGGGTTGTGGACTAGAGTCATGACTCTTGATTTAAAAAAGGAAACCACCTCAGGAAGCTGTCAGTCATTTCTCTAATGGTGTGACCAAGCAGACAAAGTCATGGCCTGTCTATTTTAATCCTGCTGTGGTCATGGTCCTCCAGGTGTTCTCAAAGTCCTGTGACTGCTTCTGTTTTTAATTACTCCACTGATGCTGAACTAGAGGGAAGCAGATGGCTGGCAGAGATGTAATATACTAAACTTGTCTGATCTGGTTGACCTTTATCTCTTATACAGAGGACAAAATACTGTATGTAAGCAGTGAGAAGTTTTATGGTTATATAGTCTGTCTTTGTCTGCTCTGTTTCGAGGCGATATTAGACAATTATACATTTGTATACAGTCCAGGGGATGAGAATAACTATTCTCCAAGTACAGATTTAATCAGAGCTTGAGTCACAGTCAGAAAAGTTGCTCCTTATTAAATCAGAATTTAAGTTTTAACAAATTAAAGTTCTTACAAAAAGCATAATTTTTAAAAAAGCTGTTCAGATGATTTACTCAAAGATTTGACTTTTTTGTAACATAAACAAAGCACAAGTCTTCGAGACAGGGTTAAAACAGATGACCTGTTTTTCAAAAGGTAACAGGTTAGACAGAGAAGCCTGTTTCAAGCTCTGGAACTACACGATTGATATTTAATGTGGACAAGAACCTGAATGCAAAAGGTTTCCATCCTCTGTTTCAAGTCTTAGTGCAAAGCTAGGCTAACTGCCATATGGAAAGATTCAATCATGAAACTTTTTTTCTTACCCCAAAATTTTCACCTAAAAACTTTTTCCCTCATCAAACTCATGCAACTCCAAAGCAAGCTTAATGCCATCAGAAAGCTTCACCTCTAGTCAAAGCTTTCTAACAGTACTTATATTCTATCAATGAATATTTAGAAATCAGACACTAAATAAGAAACACTACAGGATATGCTGCAAGAGTGTTACTGTATTCACTTTCCATAAAACAAAAGCTTATCTAAAAGATGAACAGTTTCTTTATGGAACCCATGAAATCCCCCAAAGTAAAATTTTTTAACTTGTGCACACAAGATATTTACTTGTTCTCACAAGATAATTATGTTGTATGCACAAGTCATTATCTCATGGGAACAAGTTATTATCTTGTGAGGACAATAAATGTATCTTTTTCACACAAGATAAACTTTTGCGTACAAGAAAATAGCGTGTGGGCACCATAGACTGTATCCATGGTAGGCACAAGCTAATAACTTGTTTGAACAAGATAATATAAAAATGTATTCGGGACTTCAGGGACTCATTTCATTTTAGATTTTTATACAGTGTATTTTTGATTTTAGTTTTAGGACTAAAAGTGACAACTCTTCAACATATTTCAAAAAGCTAAACTTTAAAAAAAATATGGGTTTGGCACATTTTTGTTGCTCTTGGAACCTAAGTGTTAATTAACTGCAGTTTTCCTCATAACATACTGACGGCCCTGAAGGAACAACAGTGAGGAGATGGGCTGATACACAGATCTAATATAGAGACTACAAAACAAGGAGATGCCAGTGGAGGAGATGGGTGAATTATTTGTTTATTCTTGCACATGCTGTGTCTCCTGAGAGGTGCACAACTGGGTGCAACAAGATTCACAAAGCAGGGAGACAACTTCAGGAGAAAGGGCAGGTGTAGAAAAACAGGGAACGTCCAGAGGAAATAACTGTGAATAAAATTTGGTTAAGGGGAGTGAGAGAGGAAGAAGAAAGAAACAGAGCCAGATGGGAGGAGGAGAAGTGTGTAAAAGGGGGGGACGACAGGTGTTTCATGGTAAGAAAGTTTGTTTTTTCAAGGGGAGGAGTGAGCAAAGTGCCCCGCTGCTGCTCTGGTCTTCCCTAATGGGGTCTCTTGTAGTCAGGCAGTATGCTGTTTAACACAAAAACAGACTGCTGGTATTTCAGCCCACACCACTTTTAAGGTCACATGAACTAAATTACATGATACCAAGGTCATATACTTTAAAAATATATAAATACATAAGAGGAGATGTGAAGAAATACATGTTGCATAACACAATTCTAATGTTATCATTCTAATAGGAGCATGACATGGAGACTGTAGAAGGAAGTCAAGTCCTGACAGAAAAGGAAGGAAGAAAAAGTGTGAGTGGTAGTGACAGGATGATTAAACTGGTTCCTCTGCTGCTACAGTGGAAAAGTAAAGCCCACGATAACCTTATTTATGTGTGCTACAGATGACTGTAAGGAGAAAGGTGTGAGTGTGTGTAATTCCTTTAAAAATAATAGCAGGACAGAGGCCGTTCCTAAAGCATGGGAAAGTAAGTGAAGACTTTTGTGCATGCCAAACTAATCACATAGCATTATGATGTGTAATGGGATATGTGCTAAATCTGGCATCGACATTTGGTTCCCGTGTTAATGAACAGCACAGTCAAAGCTTACAGAGTCCCATAAAGTTACATAAGAGAGCAGGACTCAGTTTTCTGGAGAGAACAGATGTGAACTGGCAAACAGTGGACTGCAATCCAAGTCAGCTTCCTTGGAGCCAGTTCTCCCCCTAGTGGAACTTTCTGAAGAAAGAAGTGGATACAACATTTGTCCTGGTTTGTAAGAAAGCCAACTCTGCTCTTATCTTTCCACAAGATGGAGCCAAACTCAAATATATGGGGAAAAAAAAAAGTTTGATACCTCCAGGGCAGAATTTGAGCCAACGCTTTGCACAAAGGTCCTCAGCTGTGGAGTCAACATAAGCAACAAAGACACACAAAAGAAACTTGTTGATTACCCAGTAAACTTGTATCCATGAAACCTTTGATACCAGATGGAGATGTTGATTAGCATTTGGCAGTCATGTGGCTTCAACCACACCTTCTAATCTTAGATCAATAGCACACATTATAAAAATTTGCAGAATATCATCATTCTTAAATTGCAGGTCTTTACTATCACTCCCCCATAGCTGCTGCACAACTTACTTTTGTTTTGCTTTCATTTTCTTCTCTCCTGATCAACCCTCACTGATACTTTATTAAACTCTCCAGAACAGACTGTGAGTAGGTGTAGTAGCTAAGGAAGAATCTTTCACTGTCTTCCTGCCATTTTGCTATTAACACCAATCTCACCCCTTACAACATTTTAATTTGTCTTCCGCACTAAACCTCAACCTCCTCTCTGTCCCTGTTTTCCTCTTCTGCCTAATCTCTGCTGTCTTCCTCTAGTCCGTGACAGGTTCTGCACAGCCGCCTTGAACCTGGTTTTATTCGGAGCACGCTCTTGTCTCCTATAACCCGTGGTCTCCTGATTAGACGGCCCCCCTCCTCTGCAGTCACTGGGGTTCACAGACGCCGATTGTCAGGGAAGGAAAAAGCTCTTCTCAGGCAGTGTGGATCAGAGCAGCTCTGTAAGCTACATTTCACACATATGGGAGTATTTGGCTTGAAGAGCAAAATTATGGCAGCTTGTTCTTCATAAGCTGATCAATTTTAGCCCCATAAAAGTGTATGAAATGTTAAAAAAAATACAAGTCACATCATATTGGAGACGCACACTAGCATTTTGGTTACTGTGCTCCCCTGGCTGAAAAGAAAAGTCGAGCCCCCTCAGCATCCTTGAAGCTATGATTAGCCAGTCATTTACCTTCCTCAGTTATACTGTTTGTTTGCATATATGCAGGTGTCAGAGTAAAGAAAGTGAGAACAACAGATTTCAAGTAGAGATTTACATAAGCAGTTGGAAGTAAAACATGTATAGTTATATATAAACACATTTAAGTCTTATATTGTTTTCACACATGACTGTGTGCTTGTTCTCTGATGTAACACAATCACTAGGTTTACAGATGATACCATGCTGTTAATGAGGGGGCCCACAAGGAGGCTATGCGTCACAGAATTAAGTGTGGTGCTCTATTGATAACCTCAAAATCAGGAAGAACAAAAAGCTCATTGTAGACTATATTAAGTCAATAATGCAGCCAGTCACTAGGGGGAGCTCTTAAATCTGTGGCTTCACTTGATTAAACTGTTGTTCTGTCCATACATTCTATGGTCTAGACTTGCAGAAACATTTGTGCTGATTTTTATTGACATGACAGAATAAATCCTGCTGACTTTTCCTCTTGCACCACTGACAGTGTGACATGTTTGGTTTAAAGTACCTGTGGCTTATTGAAGTGTTTGAAAATATAATTTTAGCTCTGACAGCAGGTAAAATGTTAGCTTGTCTTACTCATTTGTTCACAATAAAACACTTGCAAAACTGCCAACATCAGTGTGCACTAATTAGCTCATGTTAGCATGCTTACATAATACCATGTTGAACTTAGAAGGTTAACATAACATAAAGTTATATCTCCATGATATAATGACTGTTAGAAATATGAATTTGCATTTTGTGCTAATGTGCTGTACTTCACCTGAGCATATCAGCGCTGCTATGACTGTAGACTCTTTTGCACCATTCTACAACCATCTATTGCCAGATTAGCAATTTGCACCATCTTGTATTGACAATATACTTTCATATTATGCACATGTAATGAAAATAAAGTTGATTTGAAGTCCATGCAGCGTCTCCTTGACAAAATATTTTTTTCAACATTGCTGGAAACCACCCCCCTTACCATCAGTCACAAATGAAAAATACCCTCCCTGTCAAGCTACCTCCCCCCATTCTCATCCATCCCTTCTTTCCTACACATTCTTCACATGCACTTGTCCTTTTCTCTCCAACGCCATGGAGATATACAACATCTGACAGCCACGTTACCTTCCATGAGCAGCTGCAGACTAACACAGATATCTCAGTCTGCGGCATTTACAGATAACCCCTACCTCTCTGCCCCCTCCCTCCATCCTTCATTTCCCCCTCCTCTTTTTCCTCTTCCTCTGCTTGCCCCGACCCTGACAGAATGAGGGTCTTATGAAGATGAATGACCCCTCTCAGCTTCCTTACCCTGCACCCAACTGCTTCCTTTGCAGCTGCGGTGGGGAATTGTGGGAAATTCCCTTGGAAATCTTGAAACCTCAGAGCTCCTGCTGGACAGGTTTATAGCATCATTTTTTTTGTACAGAACAGTGAAGAATTTTTGGATGGAGTAACTGGGGACATTGAGAAGGCATGACAGAACCTTGAAGCTCATCAGAATTAAATTATGGAGGAAATGAAGTGAAACTCTGAAGAGGCTGTTTGGTAATTAGGGTTATTGAAATTTTTTCTGGCACTACACCTCTAATAAGACTTGGCAGATGAGAAAAATGATCCACTTCAACAAGTGACTCTTTGATATTAGCTATTAACAGAAATAAATAAAGTTACATTTATTACACTTTTGTCTCAAATAGTTAAAAACCTGAGTTGTATTGAATCAGTCCAAAGCCAAAATTTTAATGGTGTTTATAGTCTTGATGGATTTCTCATCACTACTTTTGAAGGGCTTGTTCTAATTAGCTTCACATCATTAATACTTAATAAAAATGAAACATACTCCATGTTACACTGCAGAGCACCTTTTTCCTGTCATAGAAGACCAAATTGGGTGTGGCTAGTTAAGCGTGGACTAGCAAGATCCGCAACAGGACTTGCTAGCTGGCTGGGATGTCAGAGCATTTTCAGTTTTCTTTTTTAGTTTGGACCCACATTATCTACTGCAGAGGTTCCCAACCTTTCTGACTGCCGAACCAGACAGCAGCTGTCATGTTTCTGATGGAGCGGTGGGGTGGGGGAATTATTATACATCTTATGGAAATACTCTACTAATATCATGTTAAGATATGTAAAGTAATATAAGCATAAAACAACTTGAACTACTGTAGAATACGCTTGAAAATCGAAACTTAACTCACCATTAGTGTGAGCCCTGAGCCTGTTTTCTGGAGACTGGGTAGTCGTAGCACTGCGTTATGTGTGTGAGTGACACAGCATGTTTATAATATCCAGTCTGCTGAGAAGCCTTGTTTTGGTGGCCCTCAGTGCTAAAAATGTGACCTCACAAGTATGTGGATGGGGATGGCAACAATATCTTCAGTGCCGCTGTGGCAAGTTCTGGGTATTCTCCCTTAACTTTAAGGATGGAATATCCGCTCCTTCCCGATCTCTGGGACCTTTGCAGAGGGGTAATATCTCTCAAATTCTGCCGACTGTGCACTGTCCAGCATCAGAGTCATAAGGTACAGGTATTGCAAGTAATTTTAACAATGCTTCATACAACATTCATACTCACAATAAGACTCAAACTGGAACATAACCAAGAAGAAAGACTATAGTTTAGCCATCCAAGTGTCTTACTGCTGTCACTGTGATTGAAAATAACAACACCACTGCACTTCTGAATTGCACACACTGTATTGCTTTAAAATTCTCCTAGAGGGCTCTGTTGACAACCAAAAGCAGTATGCATTTTGTGTCCACAAAATGAAAATACCACCAAAGTACTTTTAGTTTGTGCTATGACCTAAGAGCTAATTATACAGGTGCAGCTAATCAAACTTAACTACTTTAGCTTGTTTACATGAGTTCAAAAAAAAATGTTGAAATGCAAAATAATAGCATTTTTTAAATGTGATTAAAATATGAACTATTTTGAAACTCAGTGATTAATCAATATTTTCAAAAATACTCATTTGACATCCCTAGAAATAACTAATTGGACAGCCAGTCTACTAGATCACAAAAGATGGACGGATAACATCAATGGCACATCCTTTATTTCAGCTCTGATGAGATCCATGTTAGTGAAACAACAAAGATTCTGCTTAGGGAAAGACTTTGAGATCAATGGCTCATAGAACAGCAGATGAAAACCAGTTAGAGCATCAAGGGGGAGGTCAAAGGCCACTTATTAAAGCTGAGTAAAGGTCAAGAAAGGATGCCCACATCTGATGCTGAAGACCAACCATTTTTACATCTCCTTCTCATAGAAATTCCAGCTGTCACAAATGAGGTCACCGAGTTTATCAGACCTTCCTCTTCATATGTCATTTTCCTGATGTGTCCTTTCTTCATGAGGAAGGGTTTGTCTCTTTATTATCAAAGAGTCTCAGTCAGTCATTACAGAAAGAAAGTTTGCGCCAGCATGCTCAACATCAGGGAACGGTTTCAACTCAATTCAATTGATCATTTAGGCTTTTGCCTGCATGTTGTACAGTGACAGTGAAGTTAGTGTTATCTGTAAAAAATGTGTTGTGTTGTCTCATATTCTACATTTACAAACTATATCAGACCATATACTGAATAAAAGATATCAATTTCATGAAGAATGTCATGCTTGGAGTGAGACAAGAAAAGTCCACATTTCTACTTTAAAATCCCTCTCTTAACATAATAAGCTGAAGGCTATGAATAAAACAAAGAACAGCCAAACTCTTTACAAGTGTGCATTCATGAGCCCTTCTGTGCATGTGAGGAAAAAAAAGTAAATTCATTGGAGGGAGTGTTTTATTCAAGACGAAGAGAGAAAACAGCCTCAGAGGAACAAAAAAATCTGTCCATATTCCACTTAGCCAGGCACCTTGAGCTACTTACATAGGCAGCAACCCTCAAGCCCAAAATATGTATGAAGGACACACTGAAGCCTGTTTTTGAATGAATGATAAAACCATCACAGTCTACATTTTCTATTATGAGACAATATCACAAGAATGTTTACTACTTTAGCCAAAATGTATCACACAGTGATGATAAAGCAGCAGGGACAGTGAGATCTGTGAACTGTCTGGAGAGTGTTAAGCATTTCAGTGCACACAAATCAACAGGTGCAAAAACACTAAGTAACACACACTAAGTAACAGAGTGCAGAGTACAGCACATCAGTCCTAACTATAATGTCTGCTTAGGCCTGGCCCACACTTAAAATCTTAACAGAAGTAGAAAATGACCAAAATGATGATAGATCTAACAGTTCTGTTCTTATAGTGTGGAGTGCAGTAATATGACCAGAACAGCTTACCACATACTAACAGATTCTATTCGACCTTACTCTCCAAACTAGAAATCTTTCAAAAGCTGTCACAATCAAATGTGACTTTAGAGTTAACTGAGTAAACATTGTTAACTGCTTAGATAACTGATACATCCATTACAGTTGCTAATTCTGTCCATCCTGTCACCTAATGAGTTTGATTGCGGTATGTTTTACAGGACAGGTTGTATGCAAACTTAAGTAGTTGCCATAAATCAACAAGTTGGTTCTCCATGTCTGACATCCATCTAAATCTATGCTTCCTGTTTACTACTGTTGCCATGGCTGCGTTTGTTGAGTTTCCTTCTTCAGTCAGCTTCCTAATTGGCTATCGTTTCAATCCACGTGACAATCTATAGAGTGTGTGCTTAGCTGTCCACAGGGTTCCCCCCAACACAACACAAAAGTAAGTATTGATCATGTTAAATATGTACGATTTGAAATCTGTGCACCCATGATCATCTTCCAAGCAGATCAGGGGAAGTAAAATCACTCCCAACATACCTCTCACCACAGAGAAATCTGGTAAGATAATTTTCAGAGCCAAACATTTTTTACAGGCCTAAAATTGGCCCAGTTGTCTTGTGTGTACTCCGCTGTACCAAGAACTCACCATGCTTAAATTCTTAAGATAAATGGAATCTGTACTAAATGAAAGAAAAGGCTAATATTTTGAGTACTAATTAGCCCTTAATTAAATACTGATTACTCAAACCTTTTTTTGTCTATTGTTGCTATTATTTTTTCCTATGACTTCTTCAAGTTTTTTTCAGCGGTTGTTACTACACAATATTATTGATCTCGTACAGAGGCATTCTAATCTTAAAACCAAGTATACCCTCTGGGACCTTCTCACGCTAGCCCAGTGTATACACAGATCTCTTTATTTCCAGAACCTTTGGCTGTTCTCACTGCAATCATGTTCACTTGAATATAGGCAAAACTAAACAAGTAGCCTCATGCAACTGTTTACTAGTAATGAAGAAATCACCATCATTGGGGTATTCAAACGTTGCATGAACATGTATTCCAGCTGGTACTAGTTGATAATGAAGGGTTTCTTTTTTGGCTCTGTCATGCCTTAGTTTTTCCCCTTTTTCTTTGTGTTTCCAGCGGATCTGTTGCTACTTTTCAACCACAAATCGATTTCCCTGATACTTTTCTTTCTTTCAGTATTGTTACTCGCCTCAGGCATCTATTAAAACCTAAAAACCTGACATTACAGAAACAATAAGGTGATTTTATAAGTTGTGACATTTGCCAGTTTAAGACAGTCAAGATTACAATTAAAATGTTACTATTATATATCATCAAATTCAATTGAATTAAAATGCATTTCAATTATTTAACCTAAAGCTGTATAGTTATTTTAGGAATAATAAATGCTTTGCTGAAATTATAAATCTGTATATATGAAATAAGTAAGGTAACATAATTGGTGAGCTAAACTACTGAGCTAACTTGATTACCATCTTACCTTTAGAACGCTTACACCTGTAGAGCTTATTTTTCCTGTCCGATAACCTTTTATTGAACAGTGTAGTGTACTACAGTGGTGAGCAATATACCTAGGGAAATTCAACAAAGCGGATAAAAAAGTCTTGACTGACTATCAGTCAACTAGTAAGCTAACAGTTAGCTAACATGCTACAGCAGTTCATCCAATAGCCCTGCAAGTAGTCAATTAATCAACAAACAACCATCAGTACGTACTTTGTGTAGCACACAGTTATTCTTGCTTTGTTCATTTTAGGACTGAGTTAAAGTTAAACATTTTAAAAACCTCTTGCACCTCTTGCAAATAAATAACGAGGTTTAATGGTAGGTGGAAAAGATCTACCACACACATGTATCAGCTCCAGGGGCATAAATGGAAACATGATGATGATAGAGGAATGTAAAGTGCAGCGGTTGGAAATAGGGCAGAGCTGGCCTACGGTACAAATAGTGCTGTTCAATGGGAACATAGTGCTATATTTTTCTTTGCTTTGTAAGATTGAGGACATTTGTGAATAGATTCCTTTAAAATCCTTTGATGTGAAGAGCTGAGACTTAAAAGAGGGTGTGCTTGAAGCAAAGTGTTTGATGATTTAAAAAAAAAAAGAGACCGTTATAGGAATTGTGTGTGTGATCAATGGGATGACAATGGGCTGAGGAGTAGGTCTCTAAATTGAATAGAATTGGATGTATTTGATACAGATTTAAGCTTGTGAGAAACTAAAAGAGGACCAGTGCTGTATGTGCTTTATTCAAATGGCAAGGCCTCATTATAGAGGGGTAGAGAAATGTATGGCTGTCTTTGTTTTCCCTCCAAAAAGTTAATATGTAGCAAATTGATTAGAGGTGTATGATCACGTAAAAGCAAAAATTATACTTTTGAAACCACTCATTACAGCAGGATTTCAGCAAGCATGTATGTTCACCTAAAAGCAGAAAACACTCAGCAGGGAGTGCAGTTTTGACATGTTATTGTTCTGTCTTCATCCTGTAATGGTGGTATCAACAAACTGAAGCAAACTTGTCCTTTACATTTTTGAAGAATCTCTCTTTTGATAGTTCTGTGAACATGTATGCATTGAATATCAGAGGGATTGAATGTTTTTGAGCAGACCTATTTAAATCAGTAAACAGTCCTGTCGTTTTGAAGTTTGATCCAAAAAGGCAACTGGACTTGGTAGAAATTCTTGAAGACTTTCACCTCTCCCTCAAAAGGCTTCTCCAGTCCTACAGACTGGTGGACAGAGCTAGAAAATAAAAGCCTCTAAGAGTTGTTGATTTAAGCAGGTTTGTGACCTATACTACAGACAGTCAGCAGGGGATGCTGTCTATCTCTTGGCTTCACCCTAATCCAAACTGAAAATGTCCATTTTAACAAACAGTCTTTAGCTGTAATATAATTTTCAACTCTGCCATGTCTCAACTCTAAAGGGATAGTTGATTATTTTTGAAGCGGGGTGGGACAAAGTACTTGTCAATAGTTTGTGTGTTTGTCACAGGGGATGTCGGCCCACTTGAACCGTATGTTAAGAAACCGGAAACATTAGTCAGCACTTGTTCCTCAGCCTGCAGCACAATGATCAGCTAATAAGTCTATGATGTATAAGTCACTGATATACTATGAATTTTGACATTTTTGTAACTCAGTTATGCACAAGTCTAAGCACTAAATGCCTAAGATTATCCAACAGACACGGTAATGGCTGGCAATTTTAAAAGGATGACAGGAAACACAGCCAAACTTGACTCCCATAGTGGCGGAAGGAGGAGGGATTAACAGTCAGCCCGAGAGTAATATGCATGAGGGCACGGCATGGATGGTTATTCCAGTCTCCAACAAGTTAATTAGCATGTAGTTGGGAAATTTACATCGTACTGAGTGACAGGAGAGACGAGGAGCCACTTGTGCTGACTTGAATGAATATAAATGTTGAAACAACATTGAAAACTAACCTCTTTTTTTTTTTTGTTACTCGCTGGATATCATTATGTCCAATCTATGCATTATTACAATGAATAAAAAATACAGTGAAATGATAAGCCAGCTCTGTAACCCTGCATGTCTGGAAACACTGGTAAATAATATTAACAGAGATATCTCAAACAAAAGATGTTTATTTTTTGTTTGACACAAAGTCATAATCCTGTTTAAGCCTATTCTGATTTCTGATTTATTCCCCTTTTCAGAATTTCCAAAATATTTCATCAACGATATAATCTTTAAGGCTGACTCCAGAGTTAAAACAGAAATAACTTACTGTATATTAACAAGAAAAACACAGCACACTGCAATTAATGTTATTACTTACAAAGTTTTTACATTGAAGTCAGTATATGAGATTAGTAAGACAAGCTTTATTTGCTTTATCATTAACATATATCAAAGTCTAATGAACAACTCTTAACTATTAAACATTTGGTCACACCTAAGTTACTGTTATTTAGATTACAAAGGTAACTTTTTATGTAACATGAGAAGAAAAGTGCAAAATGACAAACCAAGCAAAGAGGTGTGAGTAGGTACAGGTTCGGGTCCTTACACAAGGAGTTATAAAGGCATCATAAAGCACCTTCAAACTACAGAGGCACAATAAGTTTAGATTTAATTCAAGAGTCTTCCACAATTTTTTTTTCTTTCTGTTCTATACATTGTAACTGACTCTACAAAATCAAAGCTATCAAAACTATTTTACCAAAAATTGATTCTGCAGCTTTCACTTGCAGATGAAGTTGAGTTTCTCCTGACAGTCCCTGTTCTCCCACACTCCCTCTTTAGTTAAAGCTCCGCAGCGTTTCCGTATCGGACACTGGTGGTCCTGATCTCCTCCTTTTGGCCAGGCCTCGTACACCAGAGGGTCACCATCCACCCACAGCCAGCGGTCTCCAAGGAAATGCAGGCCGATCCACACTGGCTCAGCGATGTTGTTGTGCTTCATCCTTCTCAGAACGTGTTTGGTCCCAGTCTCTGAGTGCAGGCTGGTGAGGTCAGTGTGGGTCTCTCTGCAGTGCTCCAGAGCCTCCTCCCAAGTCTTCTTCACCAGAATCAGGGTAGAATCAATGCAGTAAAAAGGCAGCTTTCTCACTGAATACTCATCATTCCACCTTCCATTTTTCCAGATTTGTCCAACTGTCTCCCTCAAACAATAGTTATCGGGTTGTCCCTTACTCCAGTTATTGTATGTCATGAGACCACCTCCTGACCACTTCCAGACTGAGCTGTTGATGGCCTCAATCTGGAGACCTATCCATCCAGCGATAATGTTTTCACCTGCAGCTGCTAGTAGACTTTCTTGATCACTCTGGCTAACAACATTGGACAGATCAATGTAGTTTTCTCTACAGTAAGCCTGAGCATCAAGCCAATTCATTTCCAAAGAAACAAAAACATGTCCTCCTAAACCCTCCTCAACAACTGTGCAAAAAAAGACAAGTAAGATTGTTTTCTTCATGGTTGCTGTGCTGTAGCTTGAGCTGAAGTTGTTTTCTTTTGCTGTTTCTCTTCTCTGATGGTGTTGTTATAGTCTCAACATCAAGGATATGAATTTGCATATGCCACAAGCAAAGCATCTTCATGGTAGATTGGAGAAAAAGAAATTACCTGCTCACACACAAGAGAAATGTTCAGCAGTAAAGGTAAGTAGTGAAACAAAGTGCATTTGAGCCCGAGAGTTGTTGGCAATGAAAGATAACATCATGGAGAGTAAAACATAAAAAAATAGAAGTATAAATAAAAATGTCTTTCAAAAATTATTGCTGCAGCCATAAATGGAGCTGACATCAATATGTTTCCTTTACTGAGACATTACTCATGTAGGTCATATGTAAGGAATAATGCCAGACGAGTTTTATTGTCAGGTTTATATGCCAGCAGGGCAGATAGAAACTTTAGGGTGACACTGCTGACATTCTAGTTGCATGTGCTCCAGTATGGAAAAAAAAGTAGTGTAGCTTTTAATTCATATCTAAAAAAAACTATTAATTCTCCCTTATTTGTGTAAGGAATACTCAACACCATTCAAAAAAAAAGGATCTATAAGCTATAGTAACCTGCTCCTGACAGCTGATACTGATAAGATTACAGGTGATTTAAAAGTTGTTGTTTTTTTTTTGTTTTTTTTTACATTTGTGTAACTTAAAATGTGTAGTTTTTACACACCTGAGGGTAAGGAAAGCTAAGATTAAGTTAGCAAACATGCACATGAAGTAACATTATTTACTCTCAAACTGAAATCACTGTTGTTAACACACAAAACAAAGAACACTTTTTACTCTTAAGTTGCCTTTCTTTTTTTTCTTTTTTTTTTACTTCAAACCAGAGCATTCCTGTGCAGACACTAATGTGTCTTTTTCCCACCACTGGTCCCTCATACTAAGTATACTCATTGGACTAACATTAGAAGTCCATATGTACATGAAAACTGAGGTTCAAAATACCCCATTAGCAGACGTAATCCTTGATCTTCAACTGGATAAGGTTTGTCATCAAGTGGTGTAAATGTATGGAGCCAAAATGATGACTTTAATGTTTGGTATTGAAAATAAAATTTGGCATTGAAAGCACACTCTGAAACTGAAAAAAAAAACATTGGCATTGAAACACTTCTATTGAAATGTTTTTTAACGGCATCAAAACAGGTATTGGCATTGAAAACGTTTTATTGAAGTTAAAATCACAAACATCAAATTTTATATCATTTAATTTATAGCAGTTTTTGCATTCTAATGTTTTTTTCAATGACAATCATATTATTTTTCTTCGATGTCACTTTTTTTTCAATGACAGTTTTTTTTTTCGATGACGTTTTTCTTTTTTCGAATGCAGTTCTTTTTCAATGATTGAATTTTCAGTTCCAACTTTTGGTCACCATTTTGGCGTGGAGGGGAGGGTTTGAGGGGAGGGGCTAGGAGGGCGTGATTTGCATCATTTTTCACGTGTCGTCACAGACTCATGGTACGCCCCCCCTGCCGGGCAAGGACACATACAGTCCATGCTAACTACCTAAGGGTTACAGGGAAATGACCTGACTCTACTGCCAACTACTTGTTTAAACACTTAAAAAGTGCCGAACAGTTGTTTATCAGGTACATGACGAGGAGACAAGCCCGGGTTCTGCTTCTTACAGGGATATTTTATTGTTTTTGATGTGGGGTTGAATGAGTTTCATGTTACCGATAGATACTAGCCACACTAGTTTGTGATCTGCTGGTATATCTTAATTCCCAAAGGTCGAAGAAGACTATTGTTGAGTCTTGCTTGTGACAGCAAGAAGTTTTCTCTGTTCATTGTGTGTAAACTGTGTGCATTAGCTCACAGTTTACACACCTGCACCACCAGGTAACTCTGGATCTCTCCTGCTCTCCAGTTTAGCTCTGCAGTTCCTCCGCTTTTTCCTCCGGTGCATTGAATCTCCCTTTCCTCTGTAAAGTCCGGCTCATGAAGGTGTCCACGTGTGTCTGCAGTAAACGGCATGACATCGGCGCAGTCAGAATCCCTCATTACTAAGTTTAGTTGTATTTTTATGACTTTGAAGCTGCAGACCTGAACAGCTGATCAGTGCATTGCAGGCGGAGGAGCACGTATGTGGTGTGTCAGTAAATAATGCAAAAACAAACAGGCTTTCTGGTGTCAAAGTGAAGTGCTGAATAAAATCACACGTGGAGTGTACATCTAAACCGAGATGAGTGCTCAGGTCAGAGTATTGTAAAATGAGCTGAGTTACGTGGCAGGACTGACCGGGTCTGCAGAAACTGTAGCCTAGCTGTTGCTGTTTCTCCTGTAGTTTCTCACTACAGGAGCTGAGCTGACTGGGGTCCGTTATGGCTAGTACAATTACTAGTGACATAAAACTCTACAACCCCACTTCATAAACATTGAAATATCCCTGTAAGAATCCAATCTTAGAAATAAAACCCTGAGAGGAGGAGATGTGGATTCATTATATTTGACGCTCTGTTGTCCCTGCTGAGGGAACAAAACAATGATAAAGTCCATACGTCTTTAAACGAACATTTCATTAACGGTATATTGAAGTAAACACAGAGTATTTTAATCACTGTATGAATCAAGTTGATGTAGTACTCCATACATCATTGCAGTGCGTGGATTGATGTCTACAACTCCAATGCTAACATGTTGACACCTCTAGCTAACGCTAGCTTAGTAATAACGTCGCTGTTCACAGTCTGACACTTTTATCCTGACATTCTGGTGATGAAGTGTACTCGGTTAAGTTAAGGAGAAGGTTGATATTTAGTGTCGAGGCTTGATGGTAACCTTTCAGTAAGGAAGAGACGGTTTTACACGTCTGAATGAATGGAAGCAGTCATGTCACTTCGATCTTTTTTGCCCTCCAGGCTTCTGCGGTGGTCACGTGACTGAAAATTATGCAAATTACCTGTAAATCACGCCCTCCTAGCCCCTCCCCTCAAACCCTCCCCTACACGCCAAAACGGTGACCAAAGGTTGGAACTGAAAATTCAATCATTGAAAAAGAACTGCATTCGAAAAAAGAAAAACGTCATCGAAAACAAAATCTGTCATTGAAAAAAAAGTGACATCGAAGAAAAATAATATGATTGTCATTGAAAAAAAAATTAGAATTCAAAAATTGCCATAAATTAAATGATATAAAATTTGATGTTTGTGATTTTAACTTCAATGAAACGTTTTCAATGCCAATACCTGTTTTGATGCCGTTAAACTTTTTTTCAATAGAAGTGTTTCAATGCCAATGTTTTTTTTTTCAGTTTCAGAGTGTGTTTTCAATGCCAAATTTTATTTTCAATACCAAACATTAAAGTCATCATTTTGGCTCCATATAAATTCAATGATTTTGACATAAATTGCTTTAGCTTTGGGTTGTATCTGGTAAACTTTCTGCAATTCTCAAATTGATCAGCATTTGCCTTTTTATTAGAGCTGATGATAGCTGTGGCTAATGCTGCTTCATATTCCTAGAATACATCTTTGTTAAAATGATGACTTTTTGCGTAACTTAAAGGATTAAATATGTATGTATTTTCCTCCTCTGTGGATACACGTTTTGCCAGTTGCAATGCTGTTATACTCCTCTGAAACAGTGATAAAATTATCATGGGTGATGCCAATTTAACTCAGCTTGTTACGGCTGCACTTGTTTTTCTTCTCTGCATACCTACTGCATTCTGCCATCTACAGTGTTGGACTGTGTAAGCGTGATGGTTAATGAAAGACCTTTTTATTGGTTGTTTTTATTAGATAAGTTTGTATTTTTGGAATGAGGAAAAAAATATTCCTGGTAATCTTTTGGCCCAATACATCCCTAGTTTTATACTATTATACTCCTCCGTTTGCCAGCCGGACAAGCAGCCCTCCAGTTAGTTCACTAGTCTAACCTTTTTGTCAACCTTTCAACTCCAGGTACATGTCATACAGTTTCCTTTAAATGATATCTTGCTACATGTGGCTTTGTTTCAGCACCCTTTGTTTGCAGTTTGCTGACTGCAATTTGTTGACACGTCTGCATTCATGTAGTGCCAAATGTTCTGAATAGGATGATATCAGTCACAAATGTAAGTAAACACTCATTAACATAGAAACATAAAATAATATTTAAGGATGGAGGTCATTGACTCAACTGCAAAATGAATACACACGACTCCACAATGAAACCTTCATGAACTAAAATCAGACACAACACTCTTTGCTCCAGACAAGTGCCATTAACGTAAACCTAAATACTTAGTATCTATTATGAGCTGGATGTAAGCAATAGTTAAATTTGCGAGGGAGTTGTCCCAATAGAAGCTGAATCTGAGGCTGAAGGCCAACGGAAGGTCAATACCAGTCTCATATGAACAGGATAGATTTTGCATAAGGCTCAAGTGGGTGTGGGTTCAGGGAAGTGATGTAACCTGGCTGTCTAGCCCTGGCTCAAGGCTAGGTCATCCATAACTGTTACAGCCCTTGGCAAATGATTAGACGTTGAGTTCGACAGGTGCAATATATTTATTTATCTCCAGCACGCACCGTGAAACTAAAAGCAAACAAACGAAGAACATTTTATCAAAAATCATCACACACCATTACGTTTCTCGTATAAAAATAGATTCACTTTGATTTAAAAACAGACATACCTTGCTTCGCCTACCAAGGGTGCAAAACATTTAAGCTTGGAGAACCATCTCGACCACAGATCACTACAAAGCCTCCCCGACTGCACACACGCCACTCGCACAGATCCCTGCTGCTGCTCTGCCCGATCACAGCTGCTGCTCTGCTGCTGATCAGCTGTGAACAGCTGTGATCCTCCGATCAGTTCCGGGGTACCCGCTTCCAACCCGGAACATTTAACATTTAATTTTAACTTAATTTAATTTTAACTTAATTTAATTGCCGTTTCTGGCCACTTACAATAACTTATCGGCAGGTACATCTAATTAAACTTATCCTTTGGAGTTTTTGACCTCTGGTACTCTACCACAATTACAATTACTGGTCAGTTTGGCTCTTTATACAGACAGTCTGACACAATCTGTTTGTATTCAAACACACATCAACCTGGCTCAAAGTCACAAAAGAGCCTATTTAAAAAAGTGAATGTATTATATTTTGTTTTTGCTAGTCGCAGCATGTTAGATGATCAGTAAATCTGAATGTTGCATACAATCTGAGACAAGTGTTTGTGACTTTTAAACAGTTATAAAGATATGTTGCAAATCAGTTATAATTTCTAAAGGGCAGCACACAACTAACACCATCCTCAAGCCTGTTAAAAATCTCCCAACCAAAGCAGTAACACAGTGGCTTATGTTTAAATGTTGTTTTGGCTTCACTCATATTTTTTATGCTATCATTTTTAAAAACATTTTTCTTTTGGCTTTTTGCTTTATTTCAAAAAGACAGCTTGAGAGGGACAGGAAATGTTTACAGGGGGATGACATGCACCAAATCATGCTACTATTGTGAATCAATCCTATGACAAGTGTGACAAGGACTGTACCCTTATTGGTTGCCCGCTCTATCAGCTGACCCAATCTGACTTCACTCATATTATTTGGAATGGTATTTGTACAGTGCAAATATGCTAGTGCTTTACTTGTGTAGTTCAAAAACCTGTGCATGGCTCTTTGTAGCAGGTCTGGTTGATGACTGTTCCATGAGTTATCGCTTGCTTAACAAGGTAAACTCCAGTATTTTTTTAATAGAAAAAAGGTTTTACATTTTCTCACTCAGGTGTCAGTAGACTGGGGGGACATGCAAAATTTTTAAAAATATGTGGGTTTGTTAAATGAATGAGATGCCTCACTTTTGCTTTTCCCCTTTGTTGAATAATTTACAGTTGTTGAGCATCATCATAACTTTTCAAGTAGTTGTAACAGGTTTAAATGTTGGTCATAAAGTGAGAATCAGAACATATAATTTCCATGAATCTCCTTAAACTTTGTAAGTCTTTTAATTTAACCCATTCATTTTAAGTGCTTAACAACATATCATCATACATAAACTCTACAGTATGAAGAAACCAATGCTTAAGGCCTCACAGTCTCAGTCTATTAATATGACAAGTAAATCACCAGGGTACTTAAGAGGCTCATGCTTTGTTCCTGGATTTACAAGCCAGCCAGGGCCTTGGACAAGAAATTGATGTTCTTCTGCTCAGCAGGAAATAATTATGAATAATGGCTCAGGTTGGGGATCTGAAGAACAGCAGGGGGATAAAAAATGACCGCATGCTGCTCTCTGAATAACAATAATCAATAATGGAGAAAATAAAAGGTGAAGAATTGCAATCTGACAGATGTGGGCAACGCATCTTAAGTGAAGAAACACAAAAGATATTGAGGATATTAAAATAAAGGCTGATATCAGTGATGTATGAAGAATTATTGTCCCAGTATTACTGTAAGTCTGCGGTGAAATCACTGCTGGCAATGAGATCAAGATAAATGGAAGGACAGCTTCTCATATGTCAAGAGTCAAAACAGCTGTTTTTGTTTGTGTAAACCAAATACGGTAAGCTTTATCCAAATAAGCGCTGGTAATGCTTGGATTCATGGAAATTAAGCTTCATAGGTCAAATAGAATGAAAGCACATTGTATAAGTGAGCCACTGTGAGCCTGACTCAGAAGCATGTTTCCTCTCCCACTGCACTCTCTGAGCACCATAACAATGAATTATGAAGCTAATTGAGTTTATTATAAGGAATGCTAATTGTATTGAACAGCTCTCTGTCTTTTAGGAAGGAGTTGAGGTTTACCTGAAGTGGAGAGGTCAGAAAAAAAGAGAGTGAAATTAACTGACTGTGAGCTAAATGATCACTCTCTAACACATGTTTCTGCTTTTTCTTCTCCATCTGCTCTTAAAGCTGGGGTTGGTAATCAGATTTAGATACACTTTTTGTTATATTGGTTAAAATGTTCTTTATGTCCTGATGGCAATCAATACATAATGTGTTCTTAAAAAAGAGCGAAGAAAAGCTGCTATCTACAGCCGGAGTAAACCTGGGAAAACAACAACCAATCAGCCTTTTTTGGGTGCCAAAATTTAAACCATTCAAATCCCGTCCTGCCGTTCTGCCCGCCTCCTGCGCGTACATTTCCCCGGCGTGCACTCTTAGTCCCCGTCTCCTGCCGCTGCTTCCCCTAACTGCCCCTCTCGCTCGACCTCGGGCCTGTCCCCTCTGACCCGATGAGGTGCTTTGCTCAGGACTGTAGTCCAGATCAGAGTCTAAAAAGCTCTCACCACGGGGCTCTGACAAGCAGCAGAATGAATGACATTTAGTAAGTCCTACAGAAATGTAGATGTACTGTAGCGTCTGTCCGGACGCTGTAGGGATGACGAGCCGATTCGTGAACACGTTGAGCTTTACTTACCGGTCACTGTCGGCCGTTACCACGCCAACCAACAAAGCAACAATCAATGTTTGAATGAATGAAGAACTTCTCCTCTTGTCTCTCCTCTCTCCCGCTTACACACTCTACATCTCTCCTGATGCCTTCACTGACCGTCAACACTGTAGGAATTAAGAACATCTACACTGAACACGTTTAACAAACAGTAGATCTGTTACAGTATTATATGTATTATAACTTTTCTCCTGATATCGTGTCACCAGTACAACTGGATAATGCTAGCATGACAGTTGTGAGTACTAACAGCAGCCATGTTTGTTTGTGTTTTTAACTTTCACTATGATAATGTTTTGGTGAGGACCAGTTTTGAATCAGTCACCATCATATGGTCGCAATTCAGCGGCAGTCGTGCATGTGAGCGGGGGGGGGCGTCGTTTTGGAGGAGCTCTGAGGGAGGGGGGGAGGGGTTAGACGGAGTCATGAGGACATGCTACATTCAAATTCATGCTAGTTTTCCGAGACTGCCAACCCCAGCTTTAAGTGCGGCAAAGCAAAGATATTCAACTATGAGGCAGGTGTGTGTGTGTTTTCATTATGTATATTTATGAGCGTGTTTCTGTGTTGCTTGTGTGTGTATGTGCTTTAAGAGGGTTTGGGGGGGTTCAGATTGCTCTCTCGCCCCCAGGGTCAATTGCATTATTCAGAATAGAGATAAGAGGCTCCACACTCTGGACCTTTGTGATACAGCTTAACCCCCACATGGTTATACACACACAAACACACACAAAAATACACATAGACATTAACAGACACGCACACTGTTGCCCCCCCCCACACACACACAGGCACACACACAAATACACAAACAGCCTCTGCAGTTCATCTGATAGTTGACTGAACAACCTTGAAATTCTAAACATTGCATGAAGGACAGAAGAGTCTGCAGGGAATCAGACTTTGGATGCTTCACTCTTAAAGCTAAGGGAAGGCTTAATACAGCTCTTTTCAGAGAGCCTGCTTTTTTAACTCGGCTCCCAAAGAAGAGCTGACTCTTTTGACTCCCAAACAGCTCTTAATTTAGGATCTTTTGTAGCCGTATGTTTTACCTTAACTTTGCAAAAAATAATGGTTTGTGTTGAAAACCCTTTTACGTACAGTGTTTTTATGAGAAGACTTATAATTGCCCAATTTTGTGCATTTATTTTGTTAGAAAACCATTCTTACCCTGACCCTAGGGTTATAGGATTAGGGTTAGGGTTGTGATTAGGGTTAGGGTTATGAATAGGGTTAGGGTTAGGGTTATGATTAGGGTTAGGATAAGGGTTAGAGTTATGATTAGGGTTAGGGTTATGATTGGGGTTAAGGTTGGGGTTATGATTGGGGTTAGGGTTTGGGTTCACGTTAGGGTTAGGGTTGTGATTAGGGTTGTGATTAGGGTTAGGATAAGGGTTAGAGTTAGGGTCAGAACTAGGGTTAGGGTTAGGATTAGGGTTTGGGTTAGGGTTATGATGAGGATTAGATTTAGGGTTAGAACCAGAACTAAACTTAAGCAAACAGAACCAGAACCAAAATCATGCAAATAGAACCAGAACTAAACTCAAGCAAACAGAACCAGAACCAAACTCAAACAAACAGAACCAGAACTGAACTCAAGCAAACCAAACCAGAACCAAACCAGAACTAAACTCAAGCAAACCGAACCAGAACCGAACCGAACCGAAACCGAACCAGAACCAGCATCGAACCAGAACCAGCACCGAACCAGAACCGAACCAGAACCGAACCCGATCCAGAACCGAACCCGAACAAGAACCGAACCTGAACCAGAACCGAACCAGAACCGAACATAACCAGAACCAAGTTAAGCAAACAGAACCAGAACCAGAACCAAACTCAAGCAAACAGAACCAGAACCAACTCAAGCAAACAGAACCAGAACCAATCAAGCCATCAGAACCAGAACCAATTTCAAGCAAACAGAATCAGAACCAACTCAAGCAAACAGAACCAGAACCAAACTTAAACAAACCAAACCAGAACCGAACCAGAACTGAACTCAAGCAAAACGAACCAGAACCAAACCAGAACCGAACCAGAACTAAACTTAAAGCAAACAGAACCTGCACCGAACCAGAACCGAACCAGAACCAGCATCGAACCAGAACCAGCACTGAACCAGAACTGAACAAGAACTGAACCAGAACCGAACTCAAGCAAACATCCCCAGAACCAAGTCAAGCAAACAGAACCAGACCCCGAACCAAACTCAAGCAAACAGAACCAGACCCTGTACCAAACTCAAGCAAACAGAACCAGAACCAAACTCAAGCAAAAACCAGAACCAAATTCAAGCAAACAGAATCAGAACCAACTCAAGCAAACAGAACCGGAACCAACTCAAGTAAACAGAAACAAGAACAAAACTCAAGAAAACAGAACCAGAACCAAACTGGAGCAAACATTATTAATGTCCTCAGTTCAGATTGGCATTGAAAAAAATTAGATGCCTCGGCTTGGATGGGCTGATCAGAATTCTCCACACAGTGAATATTTGTCTTGTCCTTGAGAAGAACCCTAACCCAAACCCTAACCCTCTCAGATGGAACAGATTAGGCCACGATACACAGCCTCCCCTCCATCACCAGTATCCTATATCCTCACATATGATTGGCCGCATGGCCGCTATGGTTAGGATTAAGGTTATGATTAGGGTAAGGGTTATGACTAGGGTTAGGGTTAGGGTTGTGATTAGGGTTAGGGTTATGATTAGGGTTAGGGTTATGATTGGGGTTATGATTGGGGTTAGGGTTATGATTAGGGTTATGATTAGGGTTAGGGTTATGATTGGGGTTAGGGTTATGATTTGGTTTAGGGTTATGATTTGGGTTAGGGTTATGATTGGGGTTAGGGTTAGGGTTATGATTAGGGTTATGATTAGGGTTAGGGTTAGAACCAGAACTAAACTTAAAGCAAACAGAACCAGAACCAAACTCAAGCAAACTGAACCAGATCTGAACCAGAACCGAACCCAAACCAGAACAGAATCAGAACAGAACCAGAACCGAACATAACCAGAACCAAGTCAAGCAAACAGAACCAGAACCAGAACCCAACTCAAGCAAACAGAACCACAACCTAACTCAAGCAAACAGAACCAGAACCAACTCAAGCAAACAGAACCACAACCAATCAAGCAAACAGAACCAGAACCAAATTCAAGCAAACAGATTCAGAACCAAATCAAGCAAACAGAACCAGAACCAACTCAAGTAAACAGAAACAAGAACCAAACTCAGGCAAACAGAACCAGAACCAAACTGGAGCAAACATTATTAATGTCCTCAGTTCAGGTTGGCATTGAGAAAAATCAGATGCCTCGGCTTGGATGGGCTGATCAGATTTCTCCTCTCAGTGAGTATTTGTCCTGTCTTTTAGAAGAACCCTTACCCTAACCCTCTCAGAAGGAAAAGATGAAGCCACGATACACAGCTCCCCCTCCATCACCAGTATCCTATATCCTCACGTGATTGGCCGCATGGCTGCCATGCTGACCAATCAAAACAAAGTTCTGCTGTGAGCAGAGCTGGGGCTCAGCACTGTGAGAGCTAAGCAGCAAAAGGAAAAAACTGGGATCCGGCTCTCTTTTGATGCGAGCCAACTCTTCTGATTCACCATAAAGCATCAGCTCTCAGAGCCGCAGCTTTTGATCATGACACATCACTAATAGTTTTTATAGAAATAAGAGGACTACTATAACCTGTGATATGTGTTCTGTTATTGGTAACATTGAAATAATTTAACATTGATAATAAAGATTATAACTCATTTCAAATTTAGCATTTTTATTTGAGCAAAGGGGATGATTGGAAACCCCCCCCAGTGAAAACACACTTTTTTGGAAATTTACTTGAGCATTGGTGCAACAATTTTGTGAAATCCTAACTTCAAATCACTCTTTTTGCCTTTTCCATTAACATAAACACAGCTCAACAAACAGGATCCTTGGGAGTCCCTCTCTGGGAATCTTATGTTATTAGGCATCGACCCGGGTAACATCCTCACTTCAGACAGGTCAAAGCGTGTTTAATTGCAGATCCATCTGAAGGTCAAGTGACTTTTCTGTCCCAAAGGCTTCCCAAAGGTCAGATAAGACTGACCTCATTAATAAACCACACATGCACGCCGCACACACGCACGCACGCACACGCACACGCACACACACACACACACACACACACACACACACACACACACACACACACACACACACACACACACACACACACACACCACCCATTTGCAAACCTGACACAAATACACATAAATGATGACATGGGGCACAATCTTTAAAAAAAGAGCCTGAAGAACAACATAAAGCACGGAGTAAGACAGAGAGGGACTAAAATTGTGACTTCTGTTGAACTTATGATCAAAACAACAAAAATGTGAAATAGCAAACAATAGAAAACCTTTTCTTATATTCAAGTTGAGGTCTTGGTTTGGCTATATGAACAGTGCCTGACTTTTTCAAAGCTTAGTAATTTAGTGCAGTAGGAAAAAAAAAATGCTTTCCTGTGATGTGATCTGTTTTGCAAATATGACTTACGATTAAATTTGAGTTCAAGACACACTTTTGAGACCTTGTATTATTCTTAAATGTGGATTGTGTCCTATATAACAGTAGTACCAATATCTATTCATTCTATCCATTTTCTTCTGCTTATCCAGAGTGAGGTCAGGTTGGCTGCAGGCTAAGTTAGTTGCCCCCAACACGTCTCTCTCTAGCAACTCTTTCCAGCACATTCTGGGGGATCCAGAGGTGTTACAATGCCAGATGGGATATATAACTCATCCAGCGCATTCTGGGTCTCCTTCCAGTTGGACAAGCCCAAGACACTCTTCAAAGAGAGGTGCCCATGAGGCATCCTTATCCGTTGCCTGAACCATCTTAACTGGATCATTTCAGTGCAAAGGAGTTCACAAGTTTAGGTCTGTCCAGTAGCCTTTCCTGCCACCTGATCCAACTCACCACTCTGTGGTGATCAGTTGACAACTCTGTTCTTTTTTTATCCAAGTGTTCAAGACATATGACTGAAAATTGGAAGATCATTGATCTTTGGCCTAGGATGGTCTGGCACCAGGTACAAGTGTTTGTTATGGCTAGTCCATGACTAGCAAATAAGTCCAATAACAAAAGAGAACTCAGCTGGGGGCTTTGAGATAAACACAATCACTTGTGCTGAGAGAAAGGATGAGCGCTCAGTGAAGAAACCCACCCCACTATGTCCTTTAGTGATACATTTAGTGGCCTACCCCATGGCTCTTGATGTCCCTCAAAGCCTGGGATAGAAAAGACATATGGGCAGAATGAGCCAGCACATCACTGGGGTTAAGTGGGTTCCTCCCTTCACTGATGTTTCGCCCACAACACCTCAGAGGGGCTAAACAGTTAACTCTGGCGTCCCAGAGTCAGCCATCAAGTGTGCAAACACATGATGGCTTAATTGTAGACACACCAATCAGGTTTAAGCACTATAACAATGCAGCAGGTAAGTTCACCTGTCTTCAACCAAAATGGAAGGAGTCAGAAGAAGAAGAGTGAAGGAGAGAGGGGGAATCTAGTACATTCATAACTGTATTTTTTTAGTTTCTTTCAGATTTTTCTTTCCTTTAACTGTAATTGTAACCTGTGCTGGATACAGCATTTTATGTTTGTTTGATATTTGCTGAGCTTACAGTGTTATGCACACTACTGTAGTAACATGAAAAGTGGGACATGTTTTTTTGTGATTCTCCATGTGGACATGTTGACTGATTTGGGTATAGAGAGAGAAATACATTATATTTCAGACATCAGTCTGCAGCATTGGTCTTGTGTAATTCATTGTATATTTGCACTTTCTCTGCGTAATTTACTTACAGTAGTCTTATCACTGAGAAGTAGAATGTCTAAAAGTGTTTTAGGTTAGCAACAGCAGTGTGTAACTGGTTCAAACAGAATTAAGTCATGTGAAATGTATGTCTTTCATATGGTAACAAAATATAGTTTGGATAAATTAGGGTATAGTTTTTACAAGAGGTTTTCATTTTCTAAAGGATCTGGGTGTTCTGCTATTTGTGTGTGTGTGGTTGTATGAATTGTGTATTGTGTTTTGACAAAATGGGCCCTGTTTTCAAAATCGTGTTCAGGCAATCGAAAATAACTGTAAAGACTTATGACCTGACTTGGACTTATGACAAAAGATTCAAGACTTGACTTGGACTACATCATGTACATACCCTAACCACAAGGCCTGCTGTTTTGGGGGACAGGTTGCCCGTTAACACACCAGGTAGATGTAACCTAAAAATGTACAGAGAGGTTACAGCTCTTAATTCATCTTTTCTATTTGTAAAGTATTTAGTCAAAGTAACGTGGATGATAAACTCTCTTTTCAATTGTCTAATGTTACACCCAGTCTCCTTTTCAATCAATCAATCAATCAATCAATCTTTATTTGTATAGCGCCAAATCACAACAAACATTATCTCAAGACGCTTTTACAAACATAGGAGGTCTAGACCACTCTATGTCAAATTATGAACAGAGACCCAACTTCAAGACAGGGTAAGACTCAGTCTGACCCCACCTTAATCCATCATGAGCATTGCACATCGCAGTATTTAGCTAGTTACAGTGGTGAGGAAAAACTTCCTTTTAACAGGCAGAAACCTCAAGCAGAACCAGACTCATGTTAGACAGCCATCATGCCTCGACCGAGTTGGGTCTGGAAAGACAGATAGAGGGGAGTAAGAGAGACAAGTGATAGTGATGAGACGAGTCGTAGAAGCTGTTGCCGCTGGAGTCCAGCACGTCTGTATCAGCTGGAGTCCAGATCGTCCGCAGCAGGAGGACGTCTACGGCAGCTCAGAGGAATCTACGAGACAATGGAGCTCAGGGACTCCAGAAAGGTCTATGGTTAGTAACTTTAATGGGACAGGCAGAGTTAAAGTAAGTGATGAGGGGGTTGGGGGGAAGGGGGTGAGCTAGGATCCCAGTGTGTCAGTGTGCCAGTTCCCCCGGCAGTCTAGGCCTATAGCAGCATGACAAAAGCTGGTCCAAGCCTGATCCAGGTCTAACTATAAGCTTTGTCAAAAAGGAAAGTTTTAAGCCTACTCTTAAAAGTGGAGAGGGTGTCTGCCTCCCGGACCCTGACTGGTAGATGATTCCAAAGGAGAGGGGCCTGATAACTGAAGGTTCTACCTCCCATACTACTTTTAGAGATTTTAGGTACAACTAGCAAGCCTGCATGTTGGGAGCGTAGAGTTCTAGAGGGGTAATAGGGCACTATGAGCTCTTTAAGATACGAGAGTGCCTGATTTTTAAGGGCTTTGTAGATTAAAAGAAGGATTTTAAATTCTATTCTACATTTTATTGGGAGCCAGTGTAGAGAAGCTAGCACTGGAGAAATGTGCTCCCTCTTCCTAGTTTTAGTCAATACTCGAGCTGCGGCGTTTTGAACTAGCTGAAGCATCTTTAGAGACTTATTGGGGCAGCCTGATAAGAGGGAGTTACAGTAATCTTACCTGGAGGTAACAAATGCATGGACTAGTTTTTCTGCGTCGCTCTGAGATAGGAAGTGTCTAATTTTAGAAATATTGCGCAAGTGAAAATAGGCTGACCTTGAGATTTGCTGAATTTGGGAGTTGAAGGATAAATCTTGATCAAATAGGACTCCTAGATTCCTAGCTTTTCTCATGCTTCATCCCAGCTGTGACTTTGACTCCATCACCTACAAATATCACTTTTGTGGAAGTTCAAGTTTTGTCTATTGGTTAGCTAAATGATCCCCTTTGAAACCAGTGTCCAATGATGACAGTTTGTATATCATATATTTAATTAAAATGCATGTATGGGTATGCACATATTTTCTTTATGTCTTTTCTTTGCATCATTTATCCATTTCTTTCCCATAAATGTACTCATAACAGAGCTATTAAATAATGACTTGCAGTACTACTGCACCACACATGGACAGCAAACAAAGGGAATTCTGTAAGACATAAGCCAAGGGTCTTAGCAGCTTCATCATGGCTCAGAGTGGAGTGACTTCATTAACATGTTGATCCCTGTGCTCTCTCTTGACACAGATGATTAACTTTAGTAAGATGTGGCATCACACTGACACAGACCATCTTAAAAGCAGAAAGGTGATCAGTCACAGATATATTATTGGTAATGATTTGATTAATGTACATGCACGTTAATGTGGATTCAAATATATACACATAGGCTACATTATACATGTGACGAATGCGGGGCTCATCTCAGCACTTCCCTCCTGGCTCATTTGTAATGGAATGGGGGTAATTACCTTTGAAAATATTCATTTGCAAGGTCACAGGGTGTTTTCTCTATACTAAAAGCATTAAGGGATATATACAGTATATATATATAGTCCTTCGATTTATGGGAATAGGAATCATATATATGTTGTATGAAATGCTGCATAAGCTTTTATGAAGGGAAGAAATCAGGGGAGGAGTGGAGCAGTAGAGCACTCCTGCCACACTGAATCTTCTTGAGCTGTAAAACTGGTAAAAATCTGAGCATGCAAGTGAAATGAAAGATTAAATATGTAGAAATATGTGTGTGATCTTAAAAAAAAACATTTCTCATTGTCACGTACTGACATTTTTCTCTCCCTTTATCTTCCAGTAATCATCTGGTTCTCAGCATTTCTTCACAGCGTAGATGCATAACAAGAAAATTCAAGCTTTATTTGCACAAAATTTGAATTATTGGCTCATGGAATCTTGATTCTACTGCAACTGAATGAAAACACACATCCCCTGGAAGGCTGTGAAAATATGTGTTTAGTGGTAACACTGGGAACAAAAGGAGTAGAACTACCTTAAGCTACTATAAAGAACCAGCATTTGTGCCACTTTTTGCCCTGTCCTTGTGCTATCTGACAAATACGTTTTAACCTGCTGTCTTTTAAAAGTCAAACAATCACTCCCTGTGAATATTTGCTTTGGAAAGTGTGGGCAAATTCTTTTTCCGTAGCTGCTTTAAATCATTTAATCAGACACTCACACGGTGGCAGCGTGTTCAAAATTACCACAGACCCAGCTCTGTTAAATACTTGATTCTCATGGTTAAATCGTCATAACAGTGATTAATTCTTAGTAGACCCATATACACTACATTTAACCGTATACTCCCACTATACACCTGCAAATGCATACACACTATATACACTGACATTCTTTGCAACTGAAAACACGGACAACACAATGGATCTCCACCTTGCCACACACCCCTGCTAAATTTGGAGGATGCCTTTAGTTTTATCAAAGAAAGCTGTATTTATGTGCCTTCTGGCAGAGAAAGAGAACTCATTTAGATGTGTCAATATCTGGGTTGCATTAATCAGCTGCAGGTATGTTGTTTTCATTAGTTGCACATGCTTGTGGTTTGATCCAATGGCTTTAGCTTGTGTTCCCTATGTCTACCATTGAAATATATTGAGTATTATAGTATTGCAAAATACTTTTTAAATGAGATGTTTACATAAGCCTTCTATGACACATTTCTTTTTTTCTCTACAAAGGCAAGTCATCCTCTTATCTTCTTACTATTGTTAAAACAGAAAAGCTGGTGCAAAGACACACCAGCGGCCTCATGGGGCGGTAATGCTCATTAAACATAAGAATCACAACATGAATGAAACATGGAGTGACAATTTAGTTTTAGCAAAGACAAACATAATAACGGATAAACACAATTCTTGTTGTTTTTATTATTACATGTGAATGTAAATAACCTTGGCTACTGAGCAGAGCAGATACAGGATTGGTGGTATTTCTTAGATAGTTCAGTAAACACTAAAAACAGATGTATTATGGATCAAAAGTTGTGGTTGTTTTTAGACAGCTGTTGACAACTCCTTGTCACCAAGCTTTCTCCTACCATGGGGTCTTGATCCCATTGATTTTAAGCCATTTTGTTTGCCTCTTTAATTTTTAAGGCAAACTCTGTGGTCAAAAAAGAGGACTTTGTAAGGACTTTGGTTTCTCTTGGTTTGGAGTCTTAAGTAGTCCCTCTTCAAACCTGAGAATAAAAGCCCCTCGACATGCTCTGCTCAAATCTCCACAATTAGCTTTTATGTTCAAAATTAAATAAAGTCGGGCTGCTTTTTTCACCTCTGTGCCTCTTTTCTAGAGATATTCACAGATAAAACATACAATATCTCCTCAGTAAAATCTTAGAAGTAAAATGCATGATTCATAACCCCTCTTTAGGCATGCTGGCGGAAACTGCTGCTGAACACGATGGCAGCCCTTGCAAAAAATGAATAAGTTATATGGACCTTATACAGAAAACTAGCAAAGACAATACAACAGTCTTTATCAATTAAAAAGTCAGAGTCTTCCTCTCCATCTTCCAAGTTCTAATGCAGTCAATGCCTATGTGCAAGTTCAAGTCACCAGTAACTGGCGATGAAGTTTAGGTTGAATCACAAGGCTGAGTTTTGGACGCGGATTCATCATTAACACCATACATTATCTTTGCCTCCAGGTTAAGACTCAGCCACAAGAAATACTGGAACAGTTACAAGCAGCTTTTGATTGTGTTGCGCAATTTCTTCCCCTGTTCGTGTGTATAATTTTGATTACACGGCCTCACAACAGCCTCACACACATACAAGAGTGTCTTTTCTGCGCTCTCTTACCTTCTATTCTGTCCTGCCCTGATAGCCCTGCTTCTGTTAATCACTTCACAGTGCACACTAAACACACACACATGAACACACTCACAGACTCGCACAAGACCCAGGAAGGAGAGTAATCAGGCTGGCTAAATGTTTTCAGTCGGGCTCTCCATCATGTCACCATGGCCACCTTGGCTGGAGGTCAAACCGCTGGAGGTTCACACCAAACAGAACAAAGGATGCATGTGTGTGTGTGCTGATACATAAGAAGTATGAAGGGTGCAAAAAGGTGAGAAAGGGATGTGTGATGAATGTGTTTCTGCATAAAAAGGAGAGACAAAGGTTTGTATCCTGGTTTGTGTGTCTTCTTTTGTGTGTGTTGTAGGCAGGGAGAGAATATAGAGAAAAGAGATAAGACAAAAAGTGTAATGGAAAAGCTCATAGAGAGAGAGTATGAGGATAAATGAAGAGGAAGTTAGAGAAATTGAAACAGGGTTTGGGTGATGAAAAACAGAATAAAATGAGATGACAATATTAACAGGGAAAATAAAGCCTTGGGGTTTGTATTCAAGAGTGTGTTGGGGGAAGTGGCCTGACAGCGAAGGCTCAACACATCCATCAGAATTCAAATGACTCCATGCTGCTCAGACTTTTCATAAACAAACCAATCATCAGCTCAAGAAGTTATACCAGGAGGTCTGTAGATTGATGCTGCACAGTGATGAGACTCTTTTTTATATCTGCAGCCTCTCTGTACTATCTCTATGATGCAACTCTTAGCCTTAAAGGCTGATTAATACTTCTGCGTCGAATCGACGTTGTAGCCTACGCCGGGGGTCCGCGTAGCTCCCGTACTTACGCAGAGGCCTACGCACATGCACCTCCTCCAAAATGTAACCAGGCGTAGAATCGACGCGGACCGCAAGCTCTGTGATTGGTCAGCGGCATTGTGTTTCCCGCATTTACAGGACTTCCGGGACATCGGCCGTGTATTTCGTCTCCTCCTCTCTATTCTTCATGTAATCATGTTTGTATGATATACAGCAACATGTATCAGCTGTAGATTAACATAACACGCTCTGAATCTCTGTGGAAAAGTAAACAGAGATCGTAGCGGGGCCGGAAGCAGGCGACCGGCTATCAGAGAGACCACACTGCCCTCAAACGTTTCGGAGGAGAATTGCTGCGCGACACGGACACATCGTGCACAAGTATGTGGTGCTCGTGTTCGTGTCAGCCCCTGCTGCATAGGGGAGACGCAGAAGTATAAATCAGCCTTTAAGGTCTTTGGATTGTGAGATTCTTGAAATGTTACCGTGTATTATAACCCTCTTCCATTTCTACTTTCTATACAGGAAACTCAAAGAGCTTTACAGTAGATGTGTTTTACCTTCAGTAGCAGCATGAACACAGACATCTTCATGCTTTGTTAGAATTTTTCTAGGTTATATTTAGTGTTGTTTGTTTGAGTTGTTTTATGGGGTACGGCACTCAGGCCTTTCACATCTCCCGCACAGTGTCCCTACTTACATTTACGACTACTTCAGCCATAATGTGGGAAAATAAACTTCTCTCGCCTGCAGCTTCTACCTATAAAACCCCACTAAAAACATAAATCCAGGAATATAGCAAATACATTTTGAAGAAATGCGTGGATTTCAGCCGTACTACGCCAGGCTTGTGAGCAGCTTTTTTCAATCTTGTTTTGATGATTAGCAAAAGTTTATCACTGTTTCCCTTTCAAACCATGTTATCAGAGGAGACATCCTGCTTCACCTGTGTGTTTATGTATACAATTTTATAAGCAATTTGACTGCCAGGTTTTATCTCCATGGCAGAATTGTCCTTCCTGTTCCTCCATCCTCCATATAAAAACGTTTTTTCTCCCAGTATGCAAAGTGCTTTGCATCCACCCCTCACCAAATAGCAATAAAGCCTCAAAACCAGCAGCAATTTCAGCCTCAAGCCTGAATAAATTTCCCCAGATAGCCTCTGTCACTCCCCAAACAATATATAATCACTTTCAAATTTCACTTCTTTCTCTCAATGTCTATGTTTGGACATTTTCAAAAGTGGAAGGGAAGCTTACTGTGTGTTTTAAAGTCTCTATAAAGACTATATCAGTATATATAGCTGAGGTTCTTGTGCTTGGACGGCAGTACAGATTAACAAAAGGAACTGCAGCAGGGAAGCTGGCTGGAGTATTTATTGCAGGTCATACAGAGCTTTCACTGGGAAGACTGGGACAGCTTTCATAAAAGAATAAACTATGATGACTTTTCCTCTGAAGCATTACCAGAGAATTGATGTGTTAGTGTGAGTCTGGGTGTAAGTGTGCACACATTTTTTCTTTGTACTCTTGGACATACTTAGAACATTATTATCATTATTATCATTATTAGTATTATTATTATTATTATTATTATTATTATTATTATTATTATTATTATTATTATTATTGTATTTATTGGTTAAAAGAACATTTAAATTAAATATTGTTACTTACATGCAATGTGGTGCTAATGAAATAATGTTACCTACTGTTGCTTTAAAACTCCTGTGAGGAGTTATTAGTTGGTTGTGAAACAGACTGAAATGAACATGACCAACAAAAACAAACAAGAGCATCAGCAAGAGAATGAAAACTATTGTGCTGTAATTTAGAATACCTGAAATGCAACGAGGGGGTAGATGTCAGACAAATGATTTACAGCCTGGTGAAGAAAAGCCTTTTTCAACATTTTCCACAGCAGATACTCACACAAGTGATACATATAACTGTCAAAAGATTAACATTTTTAGATTTTATTTGTCATAAAATGTGAATTACATCTGCATAGTACAAGATCAGCAAAGAGATACAAAAAAAGTGAGGTATCATTTTGTCCATCAGGGGCACCAAAATTGACACAAAACCAGAGATTCTCATAGGAGCTTGAGGAACTAATTGTGTTGATAATTTTCTAGCATGTTCAGGTTTCGTTTTTCAAGGATTTCTACATTCATGGTGATACGTTTGCTGTTTCAAAGTTTAGGCAAAACTTGTTAAAGGTCCCTGAAAAGGATCAAACCAACGACTATTTGTATGATCTTTTCAACTAAGTACCGCAAAGCCTTTAGTATTTCTTTCTCTCTTCTCTCTGATGAGATACATTTTAAGGAGAACACTCCAAAACGGATAATAGTAATTTTAACAACAGAAAAGATACCAAAAATAAATGTAGATTTATTGACAACCAGGACATTTAATTTAAAAAAAAATCTTTGTTGAGGACGATATGAAATGTATCCTAGAACAGAGCAGTAAACCTCAAAATAAAGGGTGCTTAAGTAATTTGTATTTTGTGTCACTCCCTATCTTGCCTTCCCACAGTAGCTTTAGCTGACATGTTGGTGTTGGCCTGTTTGCCCCCTGTGTCTGTGAATTACATCACAGCACATCTCCCATCTCTAACAGCTAAGATGAAGATGTTTGTGGAGGGTGTCAGCTTGTAAAACACTATAGGTTGAACTTAAAAGCAAGCTTGCAGCACTGAGTGTTTGAAATCAAACAATAACAGGGAAATTCAAGGTAGATCTGACAGTGACTGGATATAGATGTGGAAAATTGAGTTTTGTGAGCCTTAGTACAACACAGTAAATAAAGCTAAAAACGAACTGAATTCTTTACTCTTTTAATGTGACATGATAGACTTCGTGCAGCTGGATAAACCTATTATTTTCTTTTCAGAGAATGTCAAAATATATTTCATAAACAGAAGCAAGGCACATATTATTGATGCCTGAGCACAGCCAAAACAAAAGAGTAGACATTAAGATGCAAATCTAAGAAAAAAAAAAAAAACGCCTTCAAAAGCACCTCAAGTATAGGTGCAGTAATAATTTATTCCTTTGAAAGAACAGTGTATCTTCTCTATGGATGACTTTACCTTTCATAAATATTTTGTCTGCTATACTTCTTCATCACTTAAAGGGATAGTTCACTTTTCCTGAAGAGTGGTTGTATGAGGTACTTGTCAATAGTAAGTGTATTACTCATAGGGGATCCCGGTCAGCAAAGTCCCTTTGTTGACAAACTGTCCATTTAACTGACAAAAGAGCTAGGCTATCAACCAATCAGCTGCAGATGAAGTTCAACTTTACCATGTAATTCAGCTAATTTTAAGAAAGTTAATGATTAATTATTGAAATAAATGGTGGTGTAAGTGTCTACCATATTTAAAAAAAAAAAACTTTGCTGTCACATCGCCCCTAAGGAACCCCCAAAGAATCAAGTTACAGCCACCAAGGGGCATTACTAAAATATAACCATCATTTAAAATGGTAATAAATGTTTGGAAGCGCATGGCAGCCATACTTCTGGCTTCATGATTGATACAATATTTACTCTCCTTGTTGCACTGTTTTTGGGCTCCACCAGCAAAGTAAATATCTGTGTTTGTAGCTCCTCAGCTGCCCTTTGTTCCCCTCCAACTACCTGGTGTTGTGTGTGTCTTGTTTGGAGCTTGGCACACGGAGTGCTGTGGGTTTAAAAAAATAACATGATCCATGAAGCTCACACAGTCCTTTATATTGCAATCCAAAAGTGAAGTTAAATCTGTTTAAAGGTGGCAAAAAAAATACATCTTTAAATAGTAATTTACAAGTGTTAGATGACATTTGTTTAAGCCTATCAATTGGAGTTTGTGACCTACCCTTGGCAGATCTCTTTTTTCTAGCATGCATGTCACCCATTAGTGAAATGTGACAAACCCATTTTCTTCCACTGAAAGAGCACCCCAGAGTGCATTTTCCAGTTTAATTGTACATTTTCACATGTTTTATCTCCATAAGAGGCATTCAAGAGGGCACTTCAGCTTTTTAAATACGAACATTCCCCTTAATCCTAAAGGCATCACTTTGCACAATGGTGTGGACTTCACACTTGAGCACCATAACCTGTAAATGGAGGGTGCTGCAGATGCCCGAATGAGTCAAAGGTTACCCCTAATAGCAGCTTTATGATGAGATAAAAGACAAATGGAGGATGTTGAGTGCATTTCCTGCGACATGAGGGAAACATTTCACAGACAGAGCTCTTTATGTAGATATCTAATCCTCCTGTAACTCTGTGTACTGAGGATACCTGGAGTTTCAATGTGCCTTCCACGCTTGCATGAGTTTTCTCCAAGTGCTTCAACTTAGACACACGATTAAACAACAGTTTAGGTGAATGTGACTGGAAGTTAGCTTCCCCCAGTCACTATCCAATACATATTTAACATTTATCAGGTAAAAAAACAACTATGTTATTTGCTTGAGCTCTCTTGACCATACTGTAAGTCATTATATTCTAAACCAGAACTCATTAAATAAACAATTACTTAATTGTATTTTGCATTATTCACATACGTTTATGTGAGTCTTTACATTCCCCAGACATCCCCCCTCTGCTGCTCTCCATGGACTCATCTCCTGTATAGTAATTTGATTGAGCATTGATCAGCTCCCCCTACTGGAGCTAACCAGTTACACCTTGATCCCTTTAACCAACTAAAGGCTGATTTATACTTCTGCGTTGAATCAACGGCGTACCCTACGCCGGGGGTCCGCGTAGCTCCCGTACCTACGCCGAGGCCTACGCACGTAGCTGACGTGCACCTCCTCCAAATGTAAGTCCACGTAGAGCTGACGCGGACCGCAAGCTCTGTGATTGGTCCACTCGGCGGCTTTGTCTTTCCCGCATTTACAACACTTCCGGGATCCCGGACATCGGCCGCACATCAGCCGTGTATTTCATCTCTTCCTCTCTATTCTTCATGTAATCATGTCTGTATGATAAACAGCAACATGTATCAGCTGTAGATTAACATAACACTCTCTGAATCGCTGTGGAAAAGTAAACAGAGATCGTAGCGGGACCGGAAGCAGGCAGCCGGCTATCAGAGAGACCGCACTGCCCTCAGGCGTTTCGGCGGAGAATTGCTGCACGACACAGACACACCGACGTACAAGTATGTGGTGCTCATGTCCGCATCAGCCCCTGCTGCGTAGGGGAGACGCAGAAGTATAAATCAGCCTTAAGGCTTCAGCCCCAGTAGGGGGCTCACACAGTGAAATTCAGCCAGAGACTCTCAATTAAACACATCCTCAGATCAATTCCCACTTGCCATCCTATACCTCCTGGAAATGCCTCAGCCTTCTGTCCCTGACAACCCATTTAGTTAGAAAAGAGCACATATGTAATTACTGCTAAATTAAGGCTGATTTATGCTTCTGCGTCTCTCCTACGCAGCAGGGGCTGACGCGGACATGAGCCCCACATACTTGTGCGTCGGTGTGTCTGTGTCGCGCAGCAATTCTCCACCGAAACCCTTGAGGGCAGTGCGGTCTCTCTGATAGCCGGCCGCCTGCTTCCGGTCCTGCTACGATCTCTGTTTACTTTTCCACAGAGTTTCAGAGCGTGTTATGTTAATCTACAGCTGAAACATGTTGCTGTTTATCATACAGACATGATTACATGAAGAATAGAGAGGAGGAGATGAAATACACGACTGATGTGCGGCCGATGTCCGGGATCCCGGAAGTGTTGTAAATGCGGGAAAGACAAAGCCGCCAAGCGGACCAATCACAGAGCTTGCGGTCCGCGTCGGCTCTAAAGGGAGTTACATTTTGGAGGAGGTGCACGTCAGCTACGTGCGTAGGCCTCGGCGTAGGTACGGGAGCTACGCGGACCCCTGGCGTAGGGTACGCCGTTGATTCAACGCAGAAGTATAAATTAGCCTTTAGATCTGGAGCAGCTTCCTGTTCTACTGTTTCAAGATCATTGCTAAATTGTAAGAGGGCAGATTTTTTGTTATTTCTTTGTTTATGTTTTTATTTTACTATGATATCATAAAACAAGCTCTGTCTGTGTGTGGGTGTTCAAATGTGTTTATAATATTAGTTTATTTGATTCAAAGGATTCATGATTGAGACTCATTTTGTTCCACTTAAACTGTAGTTTTCCATGACTTTGTCTTATCATTATTTTTTGGTATTATTCAAAATTGTAAAGTATAAGCAAAAATGGTGGTATTTTGTGGATAAATCAGAAATAACATCAAGAATTATCAACGTTATATTATTTGTGGGCCGAATAAAAAGTATTTATACAATGATATATATAATAATATATACAGTATGATATATATTGTAATGATTTAGCATCAGAACACTTGTTCATTTTCACCATTGAGACAGCTACAGGGTTGAACTTGTGATCAACTAGTTAGTTGTCACTAACTTTATGTAAAAAATAATCTCTTTTAACCTTTCACCAGGGTTGGAAGGTCACATAATCTCTTCAAAAAGGGGGCAACTTGGAGATGAATATTTGGGTATTTGGGCTGTCACATTCTTGACTTGTGTTTGACTACCCGTGCTTACAATTGTGAAAACAAGGTCAATGGGCTCCATTCACCAAATTCCATCTCCAACCAACTTAAAAAAATTTCACCAATGTTCTGACACTCACTGATATTTCCTTTCGGGGTTTGTTCGTAGGTACACACAGAATCTGCAAACACTCAAGAGCATACTTAGCATGTTTGCCTCCTAATATGCCAGTGCAAAACAAAAGGTTATTGTGTTGTCTTATTTTGCCTGTGTTTATTATCAACTAACGCAAAAAAAAATAATATGATTGAGATGAAGTTAACTTAACCTATGTTAATGAGGGAAAACTGGGCTTCCAACTTACAAGGAGATGGTATTCAGTTTGAGAACAGTTCTGCAGTTTCAGATCAGGTTCATGAATCTGCTCTAGACCTTTCAGGGACCTCATCAAGAACAAATGTAGGAGTAAACTGAGGTAGATACAGGTGAATGAACCCAATGATGATTGATGAGAGTTTAAAGATGACAGCAGAAGAGTGTCTCTTGGACACTGGTTTTGTGTGAATTGTGCGCCTGCAGACTCATGTGGAGAGAAGTGTGAATGCTTAACTGTGTCTGTGCATGTATGCCTGTGTGTGTGTTCATGTGTGTGTGCATATCTGGATAGATCTGACCAAATCAGATGGTAGCGTCCTGCAGGGAGCCTCGCTCCCTCATGCTGAACATCAGAAGCAGTTGCTGTGGCGATCTGTCACCATGGGGACAGGTCTGAGCTCTGGGGTTCTGTAATAAAATAGATCTCTACCTCTGCCCGTCCTTCCACTCTCTTTTTCTCTGATCCCTTTTCCTTTTCTATTTCTTTCTCTGGATTTCTGTAATGAAATGAATCTCTCTCTCCAGGAAATGGGTAACCCTTTTAGGAGCAGGCTGAGATGGACTGCTCCATCACTGTCACAGGGGGCCTAGATTGGGTGCCAAAGCCACAAATAAAGACAAGAAACACATTTCACTGCCTTATAAATACTGGTAGATCTAGGCTGTGGGCTCTGTATGGATATAGGGTTACATGTCTAGTGGTGTGTATTTAGAAAAAACACTGCTCCTGGTAATTTGACCTCTTTCTTTACCCTTACACACGTGCTTGCACACATATGAGTCGACAGCCACTTACTGCCTTTATACTCTGAAAAAACGTAGAGGGGAAAGGACAACACATTCTTTGACTCTTGGCTAAAATCACATCAAGAACTGTTCTTCCTTCAGCCTCTGTTGGCTTCAGGGCACTGTCATCAGATAAAATTAGTATATTAGATAATTATAAGTTTGTCGTTAGAAGCAAGATGATTTTCGGCTTGTGTATTGTACTTAAAAAAAACAAATCAACAAAATAAACACTGTGGTTATGCAGAAAAAAGGGAAAGTACAACTGAAAATTTCCCAATTACTACCAAACAACATAACAAGGAAATACATTTCAAAAGCCATTTTTTTCTGATAAACAATCAAAAAAAGAAACAATTTTCATAGGGAAAATCAAGAGCTGTAGAAAATACTGAAATTTAATTTGTTTTGAAGGTTTTTTTTATTTCCACCCAGTGAATTTTAGATAAGCCACAGTCAAACTAATCTTGTATCCCCAAAGGGGGTCTAGACCCCTGTGTTAGGAAACGCTCCCTAAGGCCACATACATGATTTTTATAAAGTGTAAATAGCTCCACAAATATAGTAGTAAACATGCAGAGCCACTGAGTATGGCAGTGTGAATTCTGGTTTAGTGGCTTTCTGTGTTTGACAAATCGCTGCAACAACAACTTGTCAATCATAGAGACCCGGTCATTCTTTTGAATTGAACTATTGTGGGGCTCAAGTCAGTGTCAAGAGTTTAGTGTCAAGAGTTTCAGGGTACAGACAACCCGCTTCAACCCAAAGTATTGTACATTATGTATCAAACTCCTTACACAGAGAGAGAGAGACAGAGTGAGACAGAGAGCAAGAGACAGATTGAGAGAGAGAGAGAGAGAGAGAGAGAGAGAGAGAGAGAGAGAGAGAGAGAGAGAGAGAGAGAGAGAGAGAGAGGGAGAGTGAGAGAGAGAGAGAGAGAGAGAGAGAGAGAGAGAGAGAGAGAGAGAGAGAGAGAGAGAGAGAGAGAGAGAATAAAACGTGACCATAGTTTCCATATCCACCTCATTATTACAAATAAATTCAAGCTAAGCACTCGATCACTTGGTTTTCTTTGGTACAACTGGCTCCTTTTCTGTCCCAGCAGTTTTCCAAACTATTAGGCTACAACAGTCTAGAAAGGCATGCTAACAGCTAGTGGTTGCTCATGAGCAACGTAGCAACTTTTAATATAGTGAAGCTTGAAAATCTCTGATCTCTGTTTAGTGACAGGCGTTGAACACCAATGAAGACTGAACAACATATCTTCTATTGAACTCAAATCAGTGTAAGGTGACTGCATCACTACACTTCACTGCAACATGCCTTGGGAATGTGGGGACGCTGTTGTAAAAGTCAGCAGTAGTCCTCAAAAGTAAATTAAAATTGAATGAGTTGCCTTATTATTGGTAATTCCAAAATTCTTGGTAGGACTGTAGATGAGACCATCTCTTCTAGGCGATCTCAGCTCACTTGTTTTGTTCGGTATTAGAGTGTGATTGATATGTTTGAACAATCTGAGCCAAGGAGGAAAACGCCCCCTGTTTCGACAAAACCCAGCAGTGAAAGCACCCTCAGTCTTGACGTTAAGCAAGGATTTCGGCTCACAAGTATGTGAAACCGAAACAATATCAGTGTTTTCCTTGCAAATGTTTGTGTTTCTGGAATTCTGCCTTTGCTGAGATAGTAAGCAATAAACTTTATTTTAAGATGATAGCTGCAGGCTGTATGAAATCACATCTTGTGCCATAATGGGCTTCCAGGCCAGACTTTAGACATGTTTGATGTAAGACATCATGTGTGTGTCAAAAGTATTTATATCAGGATAGGCTTAATGTTAAGTGATAATTTGTTGTGCAAGATTTAGAAAAGAGTGCTAAATGTACAATGTTTGTGAAGATTAGACCTTATGACACGTCTTTTAATATTTAGGGGGCTGATAAGGCTTACAGCAGGACAGGAGTCTAGACACTGGTGATGGATGGAAGGATGCAGGGTGTGATAAGGTGTAGGCATCTGAAGAACCAAACCCTGGAGAAAAGGAGTAGAGGTGATTGGAATGGAGGAGGATCCCGATGATCCACGCTGAAATGTCAAACTGACATGTGCAGAATGGATTTAATTTGAAGACAGCAGCAGGGTGATTGGTTGATTAAGCTTGTCCAAAACTCTGGCTGGTTTAATATTGGCTGGTTTAATACTTTAAAGTTAAAATGTCCATGATCAGGTGATGAAAAAGAAGCTGAAAAAGTGATATGAATGAATGATGACTGAATGAATGGGTATAAAACAGTCTTCCTGATCAAAGTTAGGCTAAGCTTCATTTGTGAAAGTAGCTTTGATGTTTTAAACAGCCTTATTCATGCATCCACAAACCAGCTGACATATGTTATTGACAATGACTAATTTACATTTACATTTACATAATAATGCTATTACATCCATTTCCACTTGAACTGATAGAAATACACATTTATTACTACATAACTCTTTTTGTAAGCAATTTCTTTAACTTCTATATGTAGTGCGCTATAAGCACTTTGTGATTATATCATGTAAAGAGTTCAAAGCAAAGCAAAATAAAGACAATTAAACTAAGTGATTGCATTTTGGGTAATTGAAGACCCCTGGCACACCTCATCCTATTTCTCTAAGTGAGAGACCTCAGTAAATACTGATATTGACCATCAAACTCCTGCTCTGACCTCTCTGCTGCACCTTAATTGCAGGTCAACGAGGTTTTGACTGGACAAATTACAAGTCAACCTCTATTTCCTTGATTAGTTTCTTCATGGGCAGAGTGCCACTTGGCTCTCAGAGGGTCCTGCTGCCGTCGTCCAAGTGATTACAGGAAATAGAGTTTGGGAGATGAAGTCACTGTAGTGGAGTTTAATCAGCAAACCGAGATGAGATTACTAATTATCTCAATGTTTATCTATCAGAGCTGTCTGAAATGCTCCAGTGACACTTTTGTCTGATTGAACATCTGTGGACTAATGAAGTGTTGCTACATTAACTCATCAACATATTATAACACTGTTTGGGTTTAAATTATAATTGAAATCCTGGGAGGTATCAGATGTTAGTGTGTCTTTTGATTATAGCTGTAAAAACGGATGGTTTTCATCATTCAGCCAATGAGCTGCCAAAGATCTTAAAAGAGCTTAAAGTTCAAAACTTGGACTTTGTAGACACTAAATTTAACATACATAAATGTAACTACTGTCTGACTCTATCTGTGACCTTATCAGTAAATACCTTAGGCTATGATGAGAAAGCAGACAGTGTGACACTGTGACAGTTAGATGGTGCTGCACTCTAGGTTTCTATCAAGGAAACTCTCTTAGCCTTAAATTACCTCAAAGGTTTGAGTATCCTGTCTTAATCAAAAGGTACTTTGATAACGGAGCTACTAAGATTTGCGATACTTATGCATTTAGTGTATCTATTTGATAAGCTGTTATAGCTTGTATATTTTTAAATGTCCTTGTTAAAGGCTCTGTAATTTACACGCCCATTTTCTTTATTTCTTTCAGATTACAAACATAAATATTAACACAAATCAAAAGCCTGCATATAAGATGTTGAAATAAAAATGTTAGTTTAGAGATATCTCTCTGTGGAAGCCTAAATCTCGGATTGGATTCATATCCATACTTAAACTCTTGTTCATTAGTCACTGAAAAAGCTGTGTTAGGGGAATCATGAGGACAACCAGCAAAGTTTGAATGACAGCCATCTTGTTGTCTTCCATGTTTTTTTGCTCCACAGTCATTTTGATTGTAAGACAATTTGCAAAATTTCCATTTGGTTGGTAAATAGAATCTATTAGTGTGTGCTGAGCTGTGTTGGTCATATCATTTCACTCCACACACTATCAGAACAAAACGGTTAAATCTGTAATTTGTCGTCATGTGAGGCGTCTCTCACATTTTCACCATCTGCTAAAACTTTGAATATCATTTAGATGAGAGATAGTGTAGTACTGACTGTATGTACACTGTGACTTCAGCACTTCTTGTAGCCTCCCTTCTATTGATAATATTCAAAAACAATTTCTCTTTTTGTAAATATGTGTGTCTAAGCTAACATGAAAGCTAACAAACTACGCTGATGAGAAAAATATTCTGTATGTATCAGGACATCCCCAAATAGAGGTCTATTAACTGTACTTGAGTGGGTAAATGATAGATGAGGAAGCTTGTGAACATTTTTTCAGTGTTCCTCCTGATTTTTCCAGAAATATAGTGTAAAAGGAAAGTAATACAGATGACCTGTCTGACTGTGGTGATACATACAAATGAATCCATCAAAGGCAGAGCTAGTATCATTTTTTTTGTTGACTTCATCACTAATCCTATAATGGTGCAGAATATGAACTGAGCCACATGGAGACGGACAGAAAGCCGACAGAAAAGAAAAGGGAGTAGGAGTGAATAATCACAGAGAACAAATGTGGGCTGTCATTTATTTACTGTTGTCTAGTTTATTAAAAAACATTAAGCTTCTATGCCATTTGTCTTTGATTTGTGAAGGTTTAATTATCTGTGTAGATTACCATTCATGGCTCTGAACCAAAATAATGCCATGCTGCATATATGGAGCATAGGGTTTGTTTGTTTTTTTACTTTGAATAGGAACAAAGATTTGGTGGCATAATATCTATTTATGCAGAGGTTCTTTTTTTTCCTGTCTTCAAAAGGTTTATCTGCCTGGCTGAAGGAGGGTTGTCTGGGGTTTTCTTTTTCAAGATTTTCTGTCATTCACCTGAGATGCAGTGAAAGGATCCTAACCTATATGGCAAAAATAATGTTCTTCACTGCAAATGTCCTAAAATAAGTACTTTACTGCTAAAATGTAACTGTAGCTATTGGCCAGGACGGCTGGTATGAGTGGGTTAGCAGGGCTAAGCTGTCCCTTACTTTACAACAAGGATAACAACAGTATTCTTCAAATTATTTAAAAGATTGTTTTCATTTTTGGTGAAACCCAGAGAAGCAACCGAGCCTAGTCGGTACAAAAAAACCCATATAACTTCCGCTGTGAAAGTGGGTAACAGGTGTCATGGCGGACCTTTGATTTTCTGACCATTTGGGCTAATTTATTTTGCTCAATGGCAGTTGACTTTTGACCAATGACATGTCAGTAGTAGTAATGTAAACTAATTAGCTCTGTCTTAAAGCTTCACTGTTAATCTCACAATACTGTACCAGTGCTGGCATCAGTAAAACAATAACGTTATTTACTACTTAAATGTTCTCAAGCATATGGGTAATTTCATTTAAAGACTACTTCAGCAGCACTAACATTGATGCTTTGGTGTATTTTTACTTAATGCTAGCTAAGCCAGAGAAATAGCATTTACAGGGCATTATTGTGGAAGGCTGGTGGTTGTATTATTATAAACATCAGGATATAAACCTCTTTCCAGTTGTTGTATCCCTTTTTTTGAATTCTTGTTGAGATCCTGGTAAATTGATCTGTCCATTTGTCTATTGTCAGTGCTGGTTATGTGTAAGGTTTGTCATTCTCACACTGACTTTATTAGACACTGCTGAACTTCCCCCCTAAAATGGCTGCTGTTTGAATATCGTCTAATATTCTGTAATGAAGTCTTACTAACAATTTTATACAATAGCAAAGTGAGAATTTATGTGTATGGTATTATTGATTAATATCGATACCATACCATATGATGCTGAAATGATTGCTTCGCATTGCATGTTGATAAAACCTTTAACTGTAACTTACCAGTAAGTCAACACACAAACAAATGCAACTATTAACAAACTCAACTTGTTTTAGAAGGTAGTATTTATTGCATTGCATTACATCAGATAAGAGTATATCTTATTCATTTGCCCACTGAGTACATAAGCTAGGTGAGGGTGGATCTGCACCTGACACTTCAAATTAATCCTTTGAACACCTCAGCCTGCCAGGTGCTCAACGCACACTGTTGATATTCTTAAACATAATATAGTTTTGCCCTCCTCTCTTCTGTCTAGCTAATGATATAACAACACAGAGGAGGAGAGTGAATGACAAAGGGAAGCTATTCACTTCGACCCAGACGAGAGGAGACTATTTTTACCACCTCAATCCTCACCCTGGTGGTTACCAAGACAACCCTGGCCCCATTGTTTAATTTGATTTATTGAAAAGGATTAATCTTTCTTTTAGGGACAAAGGTGTGTTTCCCACCAAAGAAATAAGGACATTTTTTGTGTATCCAAACAACATTGTTTGAACCTACTCAAACGCTCTACTTTTTTGCATTTGGCTCAAACTTCATCAGAAAAATGTGATTGAAGTGAAAAATTAAAGCTAAAATTGAAACCGTCATAATATTGCGCCAAAGGTATTTCCTGCAACCCCAACAACCAAGTGATCAACATTTTAAATGGGGTATCTGAGAGAGTCAGAGTCCTAAAATAAGTGGTACTAAATGGATGCTAAGAGCCACAGTTTAACCTTTGCCTTCTATGATCATGTTGCAGCATTGTAGTAAAACCTGGAAACAGCTTGGAGTCACATCTCAGCTGGGGAGAGTGACCATGGATGGGATAGAACTGCAGGAGGCACGCTGCAGAGTTCAGGCGTGAGTTCCTTTTTTGCTGTTTTTATTTTTCAAGTTTGCCTTCAGCCCTGTAAAAGCTGTTGGATAAAGACTCTTTCTTTCATTATTAATCAGCTGATTACACCTTAAACCAGTTAAAAAACATTTTTCATTGTGCCTTTCCCTGTGAATACCTGGCCTCAAGTGGAAAATGTATAACTTTGGAAACACTGGTTTAAGAGTTTTGTTTTGTTAGCTGTGGGGTAGCGGGTTGGGTGATGACTCTGCCGCCAAGAGAAGAATTTTGATTCAATATTACATTTATTGCTTGCCTCAGTGGTCAGTATTTTATTGTCTATTGCTGTGTTTGCATTGTGGAAATACCAAAGACTGTATAAAAAATTGACATGGTATCCGTGACTTCGCCATATTGAAAATACTGAATTCAACCAAACTTTGTCCGAGCTAGTGTGAGGTAAAGAGGTGGGCCTTTAGCCTTTTCGCTAACAGCTACGGAGTGCCCTCCTGTCAGTCAAGTCAGCCATGTCCTTATATGGGCAAAACTCATAAGTTTAATATCTTCGAAAACATAGAGTTATAAAAAAATTCACTCCCCTACAGTATGTGCTGATAGAGAATTAGCCACTCAGACTTAAACCGGTTTTTGAACCAGGATGTAAACATGTTTATTATTGCTTCAAAGATTGTCTCTTTTGAATGGGTGTGTATGTGGTTTCTGGTGTTTCTGCAGCCAGTCTCAAGCGGACGCTCAATGAACTGCAGTTTTTAGCACTTCAGCATGGGCTTCATATTTCAAGACTGGAGGTTGCTGCTTGGGAAATACCCACATCATACATGTTGTGGTGATATTTAAGCTCCTGTGAGGAACTTTTGATGTGAGTGAATTTTGGTGCCCCCTGTGGACAAAGACTGGTACCTCCTATCCTCTACTGATTTGGCCTGCATGTGTGAAGTAGTTTTTTTGTAAATAAAGTAAACTCTTCACCTGCTTTCCTAAACGGTAACCAGATAATTACTTACTAGTAGGATTTTAACCAATAAACAGATAATATTAATGAAGAACCATTGTCTTCACCCTGCATGCTTAAGCACTTTTAAAATGCATCTCTATGTATCTCAATAACAGGGTTGTCCCCAAACATTATTTAACAAAAGCCTTAAATCGCCTCATTCAATGAAGATAAAGTTATTTTAACTATGGTAAGTAATAATAATATAGGTCTTTCATAAAACTATTAAAATAAATTGCACGTTACAAAACAAATCACTTTACTTGTGTGTGTGTGTGTGTGTGTGTGTGTGTGTGTGTGTGTGTGTGTGTGTGTGTGTGTGTGTGTGTGTGTGTGTCTAAGTGCTCTTGCTGTGAGATCTCCTGAAAAGTATTCCTGTATTTACATTGCTGTGTCTCAATGAGTTAAATGCCTTGGGACTTCATTGCAAAATTATTGTCCCCACTCTCACAGAAGTGTGAATGAGTGAAGTGCTGCTTTGTGTCTGGCTAGTAGTTAGGAAGAAGAAAAGACCAACACAGTGAAATAAATGTTCATACCAGTAAATTAAGCTGTCTGTCTCATTACTTCGTCCACAAATGCCTGCATGTTGCACTGGGATAACTTTTTTGGGTGGACTTTGTCCTCTTGCTGGCACCAGTGTTTTCTAAATGGTACATGGACTTGTACTTATTTAGCACTTTTCTTGTTTTTCTGACCACTCAAAGCGCTTTTACACTACTTGTCACATTCACCCATTCACGGTAGAGGCTGCTACTGTATATACTAGGGACCATCAGTATTAGCTAATCTCATTCATATACCATATATTCACACCGCTGAACAACAGTGGGAGCAATTTGGGGGTTCAGTATCTTGCTCAAGGACACCTCGGCTTCAGACTGCCGGAGCTGGGATCGAACCACCAACCTTCTGATTGATTGATGACCAACTCTACTCACTGAGCCACAGATGCCCATAATGGGGATCACCCACAGTTGATTTAACCTGCTTGCCTATTGTAGATTCACTCTTCCCAGCCTGGTGCAGGTCCACAATTTTCTTCCTGGTGTCATTCGACAGCTCTTTGGTCTTGGTCATGGTTGAGTTTGGAGTCTGACTGTTTGAGGCTGTGGACAGGTGTCTTTTATACAGATAACGAGTTCAAACAGGTGCCATTAATACAGGTAACGAGTGGAGGACAGAAGAGCTTCTTAAAGAAGAAGTTACAGGTCTGTGAGAACCAGAAATCTTGATTGTTTGTGGGTGACCAAATACTTATTTTCCACCATAATTCACAAATAAATTCTTTAAAAATCCTACAATGTGATTTCCTGGATTTTTTTTCTCATTTTGTCTCTCATAGTTGAAGTGATCCTCTGAGGAAAATTACAGACCTCTCTCATCTTTCTAAGTAAGAGAACTTGCAAAATCAGTGGCTGACTAAATACTTTTTTGCCCCACTGTACATACACAAGGGCTGGAGACAAACAGGCATCCTCCTCATGCTTGTATTGATTCAAAGCATAGGTGAATGCCTCAGGAAACAGGAAAAGCTAGTGTCAACTTGTTATCGTACACTGTGATTATAAGTTTCCTGTCATTCCATTGACCATTGTTCACACCCAGTCTAACCATGGGGGGTTGTCCAAGCAGATCATGGTCGAACTGTGATCTGCTGCACCACTACAGCTGAACCAGAGAGTTTGACAGAAAATCTATTGCTTGTAGGTGCAGGTAGGCAAATCGGGGGAATTTCCAGACCTGAACATCATGGAATTATCTATGTCATGAGGGGCTTGAAGGCTGTTACTCTGTAAATGTGAGATTTCCACGTATGGGTTGAAAATGGAGTTAGTTCAAAGCTCTGTGTCACCCATAGGGCACCTTGTTCATCTGTATGAGACACCAAGGAAGGACATTTGACATCTTGGGATTGAAAACTGGCTTGTTACCCTCACAGTTTCAACATTATGAAGACAAGGAAGCACAGTTCCTTCAGAATTGGGTTCCTTTATTCATTAAATTCAGCCAACATTACATTCAGCCTGGTTGGCAATCTTGTCAACTTCTAGTGAAAAGCAAGTCGAGGTAATTGGTAGCGACAGACCAAAAGTATGTAGAAGAGAGACAGAGAGAGGAGGATCATTGTTATTTGATTCTGAGGGGGAGGAAGTAAGAGAGAGAGAGAGAGAGACGGAGAGAAAGAGAGAGATAGAGAGACAGGGAAAGAGAGAGAGGCTGTCATCAGTTTATGAGCCAGAATGTGGGTGGTGATATTGACTGGTGTTTCATTACCCTTGAATAGGCTATTGATCAGCCTGTTATGAAGCTTTGCGCACTTCTGTCATTCCCCTCACTACTCAGGCACTCACACGTGCCCGCACTCACACATGCCCGCACACACACACACACACACACACACACACACACACACACACACACACACACACACACACACACACACACTCACTCTTGCAAAAACAGAATCCTTGCAGTTAGCTGTCTGTCAGAGAAATGATTAATTGACGGCATACAGACACAGACTTTTTGTGTGCCTCTCTCTATCACTCTATCACACACACACACACACACACACACAGACACACATGCCCACACATAAACACAAAATCAAACTAGAGTACAAAATTCCTCCCACGCCCAAACACTGCCTTTCTCCTCTCAAATACACCCACACAAACACACACATTCACACTCACAGACACACTCACACACACACACACACACACACACACACACACACACACACACACACACACACACACACGCAAACACACACACACACACACACACACACACACACACACACACACACGAACCACAACACAACACAATACTTCCAGTGTATGGTATCTACAACCTCCCATCACAACACCATCTCTGCTCATTATGTTTCCGTCTTTGTGTCCTTGCCCTCACTGCCAGGAGCGACGAGGCCAGAGCTCCTATTGTTCCAGGGCCTGTCTATCAAGCCCTGGTGTCGGCTTATCAAAATGAGCATTACCATAACACTAGACCCGCTGGCATCTCCGCCGCAATAACAAAATCTAAACAAAAAAACACAGGAAATACCAAAGGTGAGCTGAGCAGAGCCCACAATACAGCTCCACATAATGGTGTTCTGACATTTCCAGAGCGACAGGTAATAGAGGGCTAATGGCTTTCTAGAGCTGCAAATGGGTATTTATATCTTCTTTTTTTACTTTTATATGCTTGTATGAATACAGAAAAGTTTGTATGTACCTGGAAACCCTTTACAAGCACATTTTACTCAGCAATACCAGAATTTTCATTGAGATTTTTCAGCAAGTAATTCAGTGGCTGGATTATACAATGACACTCTTTTCATCAATGATTCAATGAAGAGAGGGGAAAAAATGAGCCAGATTTGTCCTCCACACAATGATTGTCCAGTCATAGGTTTTTCTCCTTCACCAGGAATCCCAGTTCCGGCACAATTTTGAGGATGTGTCAGCCTAAACAGCACAAGACAAGACTTGCTTGACAAAGTGACGACAGCGCAGAAGAAAGAGTAACCCTTATAAAAACTAGATAGAAATAAAACCATCAGTGAAAACAAGATGCATGAAAAACCTTAGAAATAAAGAATATACCTGTGTTTACAAATCTTAGAGATAACAGTTATCGGCTATTTAAGCATAGTAATGGTAGCTGTAGTTTTAGCAAGCAAAACCGACCTTCATTGTCCAGAAATAAGAAACCTGCTTTTCTTTCAAAGTCCTCTTCTGTTAGATTGTTGAATAATCTATGTGCCTTGTTAAAATGGAGTGAGACAGATGTAGAAACACTCGTTATTTGAGATCTTAGTAGATCAGGCCCTTGGTCAAACTCAACTTGCAAATGGATACATTTGCACCATGAGCTCTAAATTGTTAGATCATCCAAAAGATCCCAGCCCTGAGAGTTGACCAAGCCTTTAGTTAGTGTTTCTACATCTGTCTCACATTTTAAGTCTCTTGATTATTCATGTGTCTTGAGCGAAACATGAATCAAAATAATCAGAGTGTCTTCCTTCATTTCCTTTAAGAACCATGTGTGCACACTGGCAGGCACATTGTTATTTACATGGCAGATTCAGCCTCTTGTTCTCTCTCTCTCCAGCCTTGGACCAGCATAAATAACATCTTTCCTCCCAAAGTGACCTCGAACACGCAGAACACACACAGGCCACTGTATGAATTATAGAGCTGGATGGATTGATGTTTTATCCACTGAAACAATCCAAAACAGAAGTGACTTTCCCAAGAAGCTAATTTACGCATGAGGCATGGCAGTGTAACTTCATTAACTACTTGACACTCAGGACACGTGTAGTTTCCTTAACATCAAAGCAAGGTCGAGAATTATAAAAATGCTACCTCTTAATTGAGAGAGAGCACATGATGAAGAGCTTAATTTTGCTTGTGAGTTTTTGCAGGGCTGAGGTGGAGCAGGTGCGTAAAGACACAGTGATGAGGTCCGTGTCTTCTTGCATCTGTAGATTTGTAGTGTCATAATGGAGGGAAGTGATGGAACAGAAACCCTCCATCTCCAAGTCCTTTGTCCTATGAAGAAAAAAGAGTTCAAATATATCTGCAAATACACTGATATTCCCTTATTGGCACTGTGTGTTTCTGTCGGTGAGTTACAAGCAGAGGAACGTGCATTGTGAATTCATATGCCTTTCTCACTGTCTCAGTAATGGGCCCTCTAAACATCAGGAAATTACCGAGCCATGAACTTCAGACTTTAGACTAGGTTTGTGTTGGTCTTTGGTACAATCACTTTCTGGGTTGTCAAGATCGCAATGAGCCATCTGTGTGCCTTACGACACCTCATTTTGGGACCAATATGAACATGGGTGCTGTGGGTGTGGGTGCAGTTTGTTTGCTGTTTACACAATGTGGGCACTAGGCATGAAAATTACCGAGAACTGTGCATGGTGCTCTGTGCTGTGCATAAGATAGGACCCTCTGAGTGTTTGCTCATTAGTCTCTTACCCTCAGTGGTGAAGGAAAGGGGGAAATAAATGTCCAAATGTTTATTTGTGTTTAAACAAACACACACCACATTAGCTGTAGGCTAACATCAAAAGATACTTCCATTCAGTGTTGGACAGGATGCGTTCATCACCTTGTCCCTGGCTTGACACTTATCTCTCTGTCTCTCTGTCTCTCTGTCTCTCTCTCTCTCTGAAACATTTAAAACTACACTCACTTTTTTTGCTTATGATTCTGACCTTTGAATTTATATATAATCAACACTTTGTTGTTTAATACTTAAGCTATGTATGTATACATGATTGTTATATTAAACTAAAGACATCTGCCCTAGGATTTTTTTTGTTAACGTTTCTAGCATAGTTTAATTAATTCAGACTAAGGCAAATGTCTTACACACTCTGCACATGCTTTTTACCACCTGCAATCCAGAAATACAGAAGTGCAGTGTGGACATATGCAAAAACATATGGAGGCAGGGGTGCATAAAGGTAAACTGACACATAAACAGATGCACAAAGAATTAGATACATACACACATACAGATGGTCATCCTCCAGAATGAATCCCTGTTTGTCTGCACAGTTACGTGCACATACTGTGCAGACAAACAGGCTCAGATGTACAAAGGCGCACATAAGGGCACAGCATAACAGTCCTCTTAAGTGCCCCACTGATGCCCTGATCTGTGATCAGTGTCCTGGCTATCACACACACACATGCACAGACACAGACACACACAAAGACACACATACACATGCACACATGCACAAGTGTCTCCTCAGGCAGGACGAGGACACACTTTTTTTTTTTAATTTCAGGCTTCGTGGGTGGATGATAGTACAATTATGCAGCCCTGCTTGTTGGCCAAAGTCACCAAGATACATATATTTCCATATTCATGCCTGTTATTTCCAGTTAAAAAGGTCATCTGCTCAGAAGCTATTTACATAGCAGAGGGATACACGGGGAGGTGAGCCTGAGATGAGTCACACAAAATGTGCCAGGGATGCTTCAAATGCCTGAAAGTTTTTGTTATGCTCAAAATCGAGCTGTTTCTTTGCTGAATATTTTTAAGATGTTCTGAATTCTTGAAAATCTTTCAAGAATTATTTTTTTTTGTCTATGACATTCAAAGGTGCAGCAGTTGCTGAGGGACACAGAATGTATTGTACTTTGTCATAGTTATTAATATATGCATTCACGTTAAAGTGCTTTTATATCTTGACTGATGGGAAGATTATGATAATGGTAGATAATGAACAGACTAGATGAATAACAGACAAATGGATGATTAACAAACAAGAACTCCTTTAAGTATGGATTTCTGGCGGTAGACCAAAATATGAAACTTGGTGATAGCTTGAGGAATTCTGATTTAGTTTATTTGTTTAAAACAGAGTTTTAGACACTAATTTGAACTATGGGACTTTCAGAATGAAGCCTTAATCAACTCCGACCACAGAACTTCTGGATTCAGTCTTACTGTCTTTCAGAACCGTCAGCGAGTCTCAGATGGGTCCAGAGGAGTTGACTCCTGTTTCTCGGCGTGTTGTCTCGTGTCTGTCAGATTTTCACCCAAAAGCCTGAGAGATTATGCCGTGTGGAGGAGGTTTGAGTCAGCTAGCCCGGAGTACACGTATTGGTTCTGCATGGTCACATGGTCTCGTGTCCACTGATTGCTGCTCCGAAGATGAGGAGTGATGACACGTGGTGAAAAATTATTAAAGGGAAGAAGTCTCACAGACAAGAAGAATAATTTCTTTAACAAAAAGGTGAGCTTTGCTTTGCTGCACGTGACTTTAGTGTAATGGATTTAAAAATAGGAAAAACGTTCTTAAAACGAAAAGTAGAACTTTCTTCAAAAGATAAACTTGGAACATTACTTTGGGGTTGCGGTAAAATCGTTAACAAAGAGTTTCACAGCGAGAAAAAGTTCTAGCAAAATGGAAATTTACCACAAAAGACAAGAGCACCTCAAGGTAGGAAAAGTGCACGAGCTGCAATAAAAGAAAAGGGTAAAAAATAGGCCAAAATAGGAGCCTTGTAAGAGAGAGAAGGCGAGTTACAGGAGTGTAAGGACGGTCGGAATAAGAGAGAGACAGGTAAAGAGAGCGAAAAAGAGATTTTTGAGAGACCGGGAAAAAGAGAGAGCTTGAGTGCCTTGCGTCTTGGAGTTTTATTGGCTATAGTGGGCGTTTCCCATCTCTTAGACTCCAACTTTAACACAGCCTCTTGATAAAGGATTTCTAATATAATTACCGTGCTGAGTTTTCTCGAAATATTGCGTTAATATAAACATATCACCACCGCTATCACCAATGCATATTTTTCGATTAAAGCAAGTCATGGATTAAAATATAAGTAAAGTAGGCACAATTCTTCATGGCAAACAAATCAAAGTCTATGACATAGGGAAATATATCATACCTTAAATGTCAAAGATAAATTCTCATTAATGATTAGCGTTATTTTAGAATGCAGACTTCATAACTTTTGAGAAGTTTAAAAATAATTTTAGCAGAACTTTGAACAGGTAGTTTCCACAATATAACACATAATATATTTCCACTAGATGGCAGTGCTGACCACATGGAAGAAAACACAATTAAAACATGTTTTTAATAACTTTGCCATTGTAAATCGTAGAGCTTCAGGGTTTTCAGTATTCTTATCAAAGTCTCAAAATGAACGTTTTTATCTTAGCTTCAGAATGATAAAATCACAAAGTCGTATACTTCTGGAAGTCTAGAGTTTGGTCCCTTAAAGTGTTTGAGCAGAGGAGAAGGAATTTATGATTTTACAACTTGTTTTGACAAGAAGAAGTCTCTCTGTGTGTGTGTGTGTGTGTGTGTGTGTGTGTGTGTGTGTCTGTAACTTGGGTGCATCTTTATATTGTGAGAACTTTAATAACACATATATGTACGGTGGCCCTGAAGTGCAACTCACAACGGCAAATCAGAAAACACAACAGCAAATCAAAAAACACAACGGCAAATCAGAAAACACAACAGCAAATCAGAAAACACAAGAGCAAATCAGAAAACACAACGGCATTTCAGAAAACACAACGACAAATCAGAAAACACAACAGCAAATCAAAAAATACTAGAGCAAATCAGAAAACACTACGCCATTTCAGAAAACACAACGACAAATCAGAAAACACAACGGCGAATCAGAAAACACAACGACAAATCAGAAAACACTACGCCATTTCAGAAAACACAACGACAAATCAGAAAACACAACGACAAATCAGAAAACACAACGGCAAATCAGAAAACACAACGGCAAATCAGAAAACACAACGACAAATCAGAAAACACTACGCCATTTCAGAAAACACAACGACAAATCAGAAAACACAACGGCAAATCAGAAAACACAACGGAAAATCAGAAAACATAACAGCAAATCAGAAAACACAACAGCAAATCAGAAAACACAACGGCAAATCAGAAAACACAACAGCAAATGAAAAAACACAACGGCAAATCAGAAAACACAACGGCAAAACAGAAAACACAATGGCAAATCAGAAAACACTAGAGTAAATCAGAAAACACTAGAGCAAATCAGAAAACACTAGAGCAAATCAGAAAACACTATGGCATTTCAGAAAACACAACGGCAAATCAGAAAACACAACGGCAAATCAGAAAACACTACGGTAAATCAGAAAACACTACGGCAAATCAGAAAACATAACGGCAAATCAGAAAACATAACGGCAAATCAGAAAACACTAGAGCAAATCAGAAAACACTACGGCATTTCAGAAAACACAACGGCAAATCAGAAAACACAACGGCAAATCAGAAAACACTACAGCAAATCAGAAAACACTAGTGCAAATCAGAAAACACAACGGCAAATAAACATAACGGCAAATCAGAAAACACAACGGCAAATCAGAAAACACTACGGCATTTCAGAAAACACAATGGCAAATCAGAAAACACTAGAGCAAATCAGAAAACACAACGGCAAATAAACATAACGGCAAATCAGAAAACATAACGGCAAATCAGAAAACACAACGGCAAATCAGAAAACACTAGAGCAAATCAGAAAACACAACGGCAAATCAGAAAACGTAACAGCAAATCAGAAAACATAACAGCAAATCAGAAAACACAACGGCATTTCAGAAAACACAATGGCAAATCAGAAAACACAACGGCAAATCAGAAAACACAACGGCAAATCAGAAAACACAACGGCAAATCAGAAAACACAACGGCAAATCAGAAAACACAACGGCAAATCAGAAAACATAACAGCAAATCAGAAAAGACAACGGCACCAGAAGAAGTAGGTACACTCAGTCCAATCAGCGACAAGTCATGTCCCCCGAGGGTACCTTCTTCTTACAGTTTGGTTAATGCTGTTGTGTTTTTTGATTTGCCGTTGTGTTTTCTAATTTGCCATTTTGTTTTGCACTTCAGGGCCACCATACTACAACACAAAAAAACAACAATTTTGTTAAACATTAATTGTATCAAATTAATTTTCATCGTCCTTTCTTCTGGTGATGTCCAAGAGTCCTTTTGATGAAGAAAGCATTTAATCGCACACATCTGGATAACGTTGAACACAGGGAGATGGTCGGAAAGACAGCTCTTCCCGTGAGAATTTTACCACAGTTTTATTGCAGGATTCACCTATGATCTGTAGAGAGAGGCTCCTTTTGCAGTCAATTCTAAGATTTTGGAGTTAATATGTCACCTTTATGGTTCCTTGGAGCGTCCAAAAAAAGGGATTAGAATGTTGCACAAGAGGGACTGCTTTGGGACTCCCTCTCAAAGAAAGGAGTTTTGATCCTTCATTTTGAGAAAAGCCTTTTATGGTATTGTGAAACACTCACATGTTTAAGTTAAAGTTATTTGACAAAATTGCACCAGACCTTGCAGTTCCTGTGAAGGACAAAATATGTTCATAGTTTGTAAGAGACTGCAAACATCTCTTAGACATTTTGTGACTTCAAAAATGTGATTTTCTCAGTGGCTGACAGAAAAGAATTATTGGGATAAGGTTATATCAGGCTCCACTTATTGCATTTGTAGAAAAGCATCTGAAGTATTTGAGTGGGCTAATGTTGGCATCAGTTTTAGTGTCTGAAAGACCTAACAAACTTTATTATGTTTCTATGTGTGTATGTTTGTGCATGTACTTCATGAATGTGACTATTTTGAAAGCAAACAGGAAAGGAAACGTGGAGGCCACAAAGGATCAAGGACCAAAGGACCAAGAAGGGAGAAAAATACAGAAATAGAAGACAAGATTGAAAGAGGTCTCCCAGAGAGACCTCTGCCTTGCTGGAGGGGAATGAAGACCCTTTTTTTGTTGAGCTGGCCTTTTCTCTTACCTACGTGAAATGAGACTTGCTGACTCCTTCACATCACAAACCACATAGTGGCCTGAGTAAGAGGAAAATATACCTCACATTAAAACCCTACTAAAAAGTTTCCAAATATTTTATTCAAAAAACTGTTTTTAATAACATTGAAAGTCCTCAAAGCTGCTTTGAATTGATTGAAACAGAGTTAAAGATAAGCAAACAGTCATAATCAGCTATCAGAGGACTGTTATTTGGATCAATAATCGCTATGATGACCCTGATTAGCGTTGGCTGATTTCTTCCCATACAGCTAATTATGCTGCTGGCAAAGATCCCACCACAGTAATTTGATCTTTGGTCAGTTTCCACACAGAAATTGTCACCTAAATTTAAAAGCTTACTTTCAGGGCTCTTATACTTATTACATGGAAGCCCATCCATCAGACAAACTGGACTTGATTTGAGGAGCAGATTTGCTTTAATTATGAACTCTATCAACGTTATCATTCAGCTTCACATTCATCCACAGTGCTATTTATGCTCTAGTGTCCAAGATGTGACACAGCCGGTGCTGGAAACTACTTACCACATGATGTTCTCACAGCCAAGTTCAAAATCCACACCCTGTTTAATCACTTTAGTCATTACCCAAACTATAGACCCACCCTGCCAGCCAAAACTCAAGCCTGTGCTCCATTAGTCTGCTACTGCCAGCCGCTCCAGATGGCCGTTGGCGGGCTTGGGCACCATGGAGCCAGTTTGGACTCATTGAGACAGAGTGGATCATTTCAGCATCCCCCTCTGCATCCATGCATGGCAAAACCAAACCCAAACTGCACAACATGCTTTATGCACAGAGACATGAGACCAAAAACACTGTGATGAAGACAAATTGAAAATTCTTTCTGGGTACTTTTATTTAGAATCACAACTTTTAGTCTTGTGTGATATCAAAAGAGTGTAAACTATTATTTTGGAGCCCTGAAATTGGCTCTTTTGGTGTTGCTATCTTGTTTTTAGAGCCAGAAATGAACATATTTGACAAGGGGGTGGGTATTCATGCCTAGTAATATCCAAACCATCTCTATCACCTTTCAGTGTTGTTATAATTTACAGGATGGACAAGACCCCTCCCCTGCATCAGGGTCTTGTCTCACCCTGTCGGGATTCTATTTCCCACAACCACCTATGAACCATACATCATCCCTTATGTACCTTGTCTGACATAAACGTCAATGGAAATGATCAATTTGATGTGAATAATAACAAATGAGTAGGTAAATGTTTGACCGTGACCTGCCTATGAATTGAAACATTCAGTTTAAAGAGATCTATTTAAACATTTCATCAACATTTTCTCTCCTTGTGGTTTATGATCCAGCACGCTAATTATGCGCTAAACACGCTGTGTCACATCGCTAAGAGTTGATTTGGACATAGGAGGACTATTTTATGTACTTTTTGTTTTTGTGCGGAGGCCTGATGGTGTGCGATTACCTGGCTGTAAGGTGTAACACACCCAGAGGGAAAATAAGTCCTTGTGTCTACACACAGAATATTCTTTGTCACATAAACATTTACCTCTTCTTTATTTCTTGGTCCCTTTATACCACCCCTGACTCTACAACAACAAACTTTTGTTCAGAAACTCTGGCACCAGCTTTACCATTCTTACACACACTTGCACTGCCTCACAAATAATGGTTTAAGTGAGGGCTGTCAAGGTGAATCATTTACAAAGAATTTCTGTCTGCTTTCATCTCACTGAAGGAGCACTTCTTTCATGCTGAATGAACCCTCAAAGAGGCAGAAAATAGAGATGGGGAATTAAGTGTGCTTAATATACTGTAAGCTACTTGTGACTTAACTAAGGCCGGGCAAATTGAAGACGATTCTGACCCAATTTTTGAGTCATATGGCTGATTTTGAAACTGGGACTAATTTCAGCATGATCGCACACAATGTTTGTATAGGGTGGCACAAGGGCTGATCAGCTTCTCCTATCAGTTGGATGAATGAGCATGTCAGAATTTTGGTTGGGGTGTACACTCTCACATGTAAAGCAGAACCAAGAGCCAATTCCCTACTTCAGAGCTTTCTCATTGAAAATGGTAAATAGTGTCTGGAAGTACAGGCCATGGTTTGTACAACGGAAATACACATAAATATACACAGATGAGCCACCTTTCCTGATTCAACAGAGTGAGTACAGTGTGAGCGCTCAGGTTGTGCGTGTCAATCATCTTGAATTCATGAGCTTTGATTAAACTTCCTGTAATGATTCACTTGAACATTGTGAGTTGACATTCACCAACAACAGTTATACAACTATGCATGGCTTTAGCAGAGGCTTTGTTTGTCAACCCAAGGCAGGCAACTGCCTGGGGGTTAAGATAGTAGGGTGTCGTGGACACTGCTCCACCTTTACCAATCAGTTCAGATTTTGTTTGCCAGATTGTTGTTTGTGCTTCTGCCTTGTTCGTATCCAGCTTGTTGTACCGTATGTATTGCATTCTTGAGCTTTGACCTCTGCCTGTTTCTCTGTTTGGATTTTTTGCCTGTTGCCTCTGTACCTCTTCCTGGTTGGACTGCTTATTTGGTTTGGAACTTTGGAACGGACTGTACTCTGCTCTGCCACTCTGACTCATTGAAATGGCCAAATTATTCTGCACTTGGGTCTCATCTGAACTGTGACAGTCGGGAACCCCTGGTGGCTGAAAAACTTAAAAACCACAGCAGGGGTTCAAAATGTGCAAAGTTTGCAACAACAGCAGGAAACCTTTGCAAGGGGGCCCCATCATATCGCACTCATTTTTGTTGTACTGCATAGTGTTGCATGATTCCTGTGCAATGAAAAAAGTAAAAAACAAATAGAAATGATCCATCTGGGAGTAAAAAAAAATTGAAAGAAGTGGTAAGTGGAGCAGATAATGATGATTAAATAAAAAAATTAATGACTGCATGCTGATAGTCTGGGGGAGAGACATTTAGCATAACCTCTGCTAGCATTGCATTACATGGTGTTTGTTTTGGCATAGCAACAACAACAGTACAGGCAGGAAGACTGCTGTCCAGCCCTCAACAGGTAATCCAGAATTCAGGCTATATATATATATATATATATATATATATATATATATATATATATATAATATTAGAGTATTTGTTGACACCAGATCATGAATCAAGGAATAGTAGGGATCTTAAAATGAAATGAATGTCTCTGACAAGGTACAACAAGGTCCTTAAAGCCAATGTTATGATTTTAAAGGTTGAGATTGCTTCATAAATCTATCTTCACATTAAATTCCATTTCTATCTCCACGAATGACTATGTTAGCACACAGAAAGCTAAATCCTTGCAGTTCAAAAAAGTAGAATGCAATCAAGGTTGTAATTTGTTTCATTTTGGATTGCATTGAAGAAATGCGAGAGACAGGTTAGTTATTGTGAGCATCAACAGCCGTCAGGACTGAATAGAAAAGGAAAACAGTGCCTGTTTGATTGACAAGTGACCTCCAAGAAGAACACAAGTACTGCAGCATCCAGAAGTGAGCATCAAGATAACAGTGGATAAACAAAAGATTTAAAGGATTACCAGAGTAAATGAAGTTTCAGGGAAGTCTGAAATAGAGGACAAGGAAAATACAGCTTGTTGACAGAGAGTGACGTGGGGGTCAAAGCTCTGACATCTGAAGAAAAACAAGAAAGTCTACTCAAGGATGATCTGAGTCGATTGTTACGGAAGACAATCTCTGTATCTCCACTTTAGACAAAAATAGAAGAAAAATAGTTAGACATAAAAAAGATTGTTCCTGAAGGTGAAGACATTTGGTGGCTGACAGTGCCAACCAATCAGCAATAGCCCAAATTATCTGTATTGGAAGTAGGGCTGTCATGACAACAGAATTTCACTTTGTGATTATTGTGGCCAAAAAACTTCCAAATATCGATACCATTATAATATTTATTCAAAACTTAACAGAAAAACAACATTATCAACCTAATGAATCACAGTTCATATCTTATTTGGCGAAATCCTCTGAATACGAGCAAAGGGAGGCGAAGAGAGTCTGTTACAATAATTGTACAAACAAATTACAAATATCCACAAGGCCTAACATCTGACAACAACATGCCAAATAAATCAAAATCAAGAGTTGGTGCAGGTACTTTTTGTTTGAGACCACTGACCACTCTGATATCTTTGGCTTAATGTCCACAAATCATGTCTTGGTCGACAAGTCACTATTCTGCATTTCCTGGAGTGTCCGAAAACCCAGTCTTTTTTATGCAGTCTAAAATCTTCCAAACCGGGGAGGAAACTTTTTTTGAGTTTGGGTAGAATTCATCCGTCATCTACTCCAACATGATTTGCACTGCAATAGAAGCCACACCACAATAATGGCTTGCTGGCTAACTGAAAAGCTGAAAACCATAGACTGTATGCTAACAACCAAGTCTTCTTCCACTTTTGCTCCTGCTGCTTTTTATTTGTTTGTCCTGATTAAGAACAGGCGGCAACCAACATACTAATATGAACTAATTTGTTACACTGTATTACTGTAAGCTCATTTTTAGCACAATATCATCATCAAAATAATAATAATTTAGTTTTTTTAAAGACAGTTATCATCAATACTGGTTACTGCGACAGTCCTAGTTCAGGTACAGTACCTTGTTTTATCTGTCATCTCCTCTGACATGATTTGCGGCGCAGCAGTAGCCACAGAGAAGAGTAAGGAGCTTAAGTGACCCCGGGGCTCTAAATGCATATTTGCATCGGTCAATCTTGTGGGCCACTGCAGAAAACAGCAGCAGTGGCAGATAATTTAAATAAGGAGAACAATGTAGGGAGATAGTTTAGAGGAGGGGCATATATGATGCAATAATATAAAATAATATAACCAGAGAAAATTTTGATTAAATTATTGTACCCTACAAGCCAAATTTATATGATACATTACAACAGAAAAATAAATGAACAAAAACCATGAAATCCAGCTTGGAGTCCCCACAAAGAACATCTTGGATTTTTGCTACAAGGAGTTAAGTTGAATATAGGGTGTTAAAGCAAAGCCATCCAATATTACTGAGGTAACAGCAGCGAATAAATCTTGTTCAAACTGTTATTTTCTTAAGCCTATTTATCCACCCAATTATCTTTGCTTCTTAGTAATTAAAAAAGATAATGCAGACAACAAGAGGCTCATTAGCTCTTTAACTTACTGTTTTTCACTGAACTGAGTAAAGACTTGAAGAAAATCCCTGCTAGCCCTCCTCTCCTGCTGCCTATGAAGCCAATGCGCAAGTAAAAATAACTGCAGTACCTTGAGTGTCCACTTGAGGCTGGCTCCATAAACCAATATGGGGCTTAATCCCCTTTAAGCCCCATGTTAAAATCCCTGTTTTGACAGCAGAGGTCATCGTGTTTACAGCCTGGTTAAAAACTGTTTTCCGTCTTGCTCGCTCACTTCTCTATCCATGACGACTGAAGGGTATTTTTTTGAAGATTAAGAGTTATGCATTCATTTGCCTAATTAGTGGCATGGGAGCATTGCACTTATTTGCCAGGAGATTTAGGGCTGACCTCAGCTTCACCTTTTTGTTTGTTTCTTGATTGATTTTAAGTTGGTTTGTGTCAGCATTTCTTATATGGCAATCACGATCTTTGGGCTTCTGCCACCTCAGAAACAAATGGGTGATGTGACGGAGACCATGTCCATGTTTTTTTGCAGTCTGTATTCTGGTTTGACTATTGTTTCAACAAAAGACTAAAACTGGAAGAAAACTCATCAGTCTTCCAACTCATTTTCCCTCTTTTGTCTCCATCTGCTAGAGCAACTTTATTTATCCCCACACTCACACACACACCTTTTCTCTCCCCACCGACCCTGCCTGCTGTGCCAACGTGTTGCTGTTCTAATTAAAGGCAAATTTCCACCGAGGGACAGTGACTGAGGTCATAACACTGTTTGAGTGACAACATAGCTCAGACAGTGTTGTAGCTTCATCAGTATGCTGCACAAAATTGCTCTGCAGGCCCCCACAGCAACACAAACACCTTGGCTTATTAATACAATCCCTGAGTCTCAGATAGAGGGGGGTGTTGTTTGTCTCTCAATAAGGTGTTTATGAGTTCACATAATTAATGTGTGTGCATGTGGTGCTGATTAAAATGTTTGTGTTAGAGTGTAAGTAGTTGTGTGTTTGTGTGAAAAGGAGCATATGTCAAGTGTTGGTTCATGTCTTCTCTCTCCCTTCAGCACTTTTCTCTTTCAAAGCAGAAAGATGTTACGCATCGTTTAGAGCAGCATGAAATGACAAGAATGGATTTCAAGATATGGGAAACAATCAGAGGAAAATCAAGCGGCTGCGTCATAAACATAAACACATGCTGATCACTTTTTTTTTTTGTGATCAATTGTTTATTGTTTTTTTTACAGTGGCTTTGACATTGCAAAACATAGCATAAGTGATGGTTCAGCCACGTACATGCACATGCTGATCACAGTTAAGAGAGACGGAGTATCAGTCTATAAGGAAAAGACATGGATGATGAAAAACTGAAAACAGAAACAAGTGAATGATTTGATCAAATAGGATATCAATTCTAACAACTCTGAAAACACATGTCCTTGAATGAACTAATAAAGAGATGAGGATGCTAGATATCTCTCCATTTGATATCGGAGTGATGTATGTGACTTCAACACATCGTCATTTACAGCTTGTAAAGCAACAGGGCCAATTTAAGACTTTTCTTTTACTATCCCAGAAATGATTCAATACACCATGGTCAGAATAAGATGGACTGCTACTAGAATTATCAACCCTGACTGCTGTATATAACAATATTATAACATGAACTCCTCATTTTATTTTGGTCAGTGATGTTTTCATGAACAGGAATGGGAACATCGTTCACTCTGGAGGCAGAGACAACCGCTCACATTCTGGAAAGATCCGAGAGGCATTGAGTGTTACCGACAGCTACCGAGTGCTAGGTTTATTATAGCCGAAGTCAGGTTTACAGCACCCGACAGGCATTCGGCATGGCTTATGCATATAGTAATCCAGAGGAAGTTAGCAATACCTGTGAAGCCAGCTGTTGTGAACATTGAATGAATTTTATGAATAAACAGGACAGATCCAAACGGGTTGGTATGGTTTTAAAGAGGTGTAGCTTTCGAGAATGAGGAATAGTTTACTTTTAGTTTTAGTTCAGTGTTTATTTACCCTGTCATTTTATTTTAGGGGGGCGTTAAAGTTGGATCATTTTGCCAAATATTCAGCTGACAGATTGTAGAGTTAGATGTGTGTTTCTAAGTTTTCAAAGCTGCATTTTTTCTTGGCTTTTACACATAATACTTGTCTTTAATTCTATGGTAGAATACAGTAATTTTGTTATGCAGCTACAAAAAATGAACCTAAACTAGTTCATTTCAGACTATATGAGCTGAACTAGTTCATTTATTTGTGAACTTGCACAACACTGATCATGGTCATTGGAATTTTGTTAACATTTATTCATTTCATTTACATAAAGTTTGTTTAATAAGTAGCAAATATTCCATACAGCAAATAGCTGTAGCCATACAGCTATTGATGACAGTAAAAGCAGCCAACATATAGCCTGTTTAGTTTGGACAGTGTACATAAACTACAAACATGCTTAACAATAAAAAAAATTAAAACCAATTTTTTTTCCCTTTGAATACTGTAAAATATCTTTTATTTTGCATGACTACTTTGTTTCAGTAGATTTTGCCTTTAGTTTTCCTTTTTTCTTTAATGATAATTGGCTTTTGTGACTAGCTGCACAGTGGTGCAGTGGTTAGTGCTGCTGCCCTGCAACATAAGGGTTCCTAGTTCAAATCCCTGGTCAGGTGCATATGCCTCTTTGGGCGCTTTGGCTTCCTCTCACAGACCAAAGCATGCTTGTTAGTTTAACGTGACCCATTAACCCAATGAGAATGTCAATGGACTGCAGTTAGTATTGCCCTCAGGTGCAAGTTTAAATATGTCTTGTTGTTAGCCCTGTGATAGATCTGGGACCTGTGTGGGTTGTACCCTGCCTCTCGCCCAGTTACATCTTGGATAGGTTCCAGCCCCCATAGTTTATAACATCTTCTTACTGGTGGTTTTTCATATACTGGTTATACTGGTGTAAAATAGAGCAGTCATGACGTGCACAAGTACATACACGGTCTGTTCTATAAAAACAGGATACTGTAAGGGGACACCGTGTTGAACTACTTGTTACACAACAAAGTTTTTCTTCAAAGCTCATAATTTTCCTTTTCACTAAGCCAACATGTTTGACTCCGTCAACTCCACAGCTCTTATTGCTGGTGGTAAAATGTTCCACAGTTTATGGTGTGGGATCATAGTCATTTATAACATCTGACTGCGCGTCAACCAACCTGGGACGCTTTTCAGGAGAGCTGCATGGAGAGATTAATCTGGGGGGAAAAAAGGAAGTAGAGGGTAGAGTATAGCTAAAAAGAGAAAGAGAGAAGCAAAGTGTCCCTCCAAGGAGCCCAGCTGTGCACCTGTCGCCAGCCTGAAGTGATTTATTGTGCGATGAGATGATAACACAATTATAAAATAGGCCAAAAAGACTCTGTGGTTCCCCCTGACAACAAAGAGGTAGTAGCAACAGCGAAAAAACACCTGCAAACTAAATAGAAATCAGACAGAGGTGGAGATAAGAACTAAATTTTGTAGCTTAGCTTACCTTAGATAGACGAAGGTGCTCTCTTGAGTTTTGTTGGAACAAACAAATGACATGTCCATGTTAGGTTTTATCAGAAAGTATGGTGAAATGGTACAAGAAAGAAAACATTCCAGGGCATTAAAATAAAATTGCCTCATGCAGCTTTTGCAAAATTGATTCTAAAATATTTCCAATTCAACGTGCCTTGTTTACATCCTTGCTTTCCTTTTCTTCCCTGCCTTTATTTAATGTGGTGCTTGCTTCTTGTAACAAATGTAAAAATAAATTAATAAAAATAGCATAGTGAAGGACACCTTGACATGACGAAGATAACCCGCTCTACTTCTGAGCAACAGCAAACAAGCATGCAATCAGGTGGAAGTATTTCCATTAGTTCATGCAAGAAAGACGTTTTTAAATAAAATAGTGGTAGCAATAAGTCTTTAAGTTCTTTCTGTAACAGGCAGTTATATTACCAGTTAAACTGCTCTTAACAGGGTAGAAGAGGGATTTTCTAAATATTGAAGGGACACTCATAATTTTCCCAAGCTTCAAAGGTGAAATAATGTCTATTCAGTCTCTTTCCAGAAAACATGAAGCCATGGGCTAGACTGCGGATGGTTTGACCAACAATGAATGAATGCATTCACATGCCCTAATGCATAATAAAAAACTAGGACTCAATCGAAAAAAAATAGCATTGCTTCCGAGAGCAACAAATGCTGTGAAATTCTACTGGGTATCATTAAAGTGCCTGCACATAACAAGTACCAAAATCCTTCAATTCTGGTTGAGTTGTTGTTTCCCTTGACGAAGCTAGTGAAGCTATGACTACCTACATAGATAAAGTAATGCATCCTTTTGTATTCCAAATTGTTATTCCTGCTGTATATTTTCTCAAAGTAGTAGCAATTTCAGAGGTGAAATAAAGCCCCTCATCATGTGTGAGATTCTACAGTGTGTTCGCTCCTTGATGCCTGTGGTGCAAATGTACGGCCCAGAAATAAGTGTTTACAGAGCAAAGGAGAAATAAAATGCTTTTCCTCTTACAATTTCCTTGTGTTGACACAGAGCCACCTCAATTCAACATCAAAGTATTCTTCTAAGATCCTCAGCAAAGCCCCCTCCCCTTAAGCACAGAGTCAGCATATGTTTTGTTAGCTATGTTTAAGTAGACTGCAGAGGTTTTGCACTTCTTATAAAAGAACTCATCTTATAGATCAAACACCTACTGCATGCTGAAAAACCTGCATCTAGTACATGTGTGCATGTACAACAAGGACATGGACAAGCATACAAATGTGCACTTTCACACAAAGCAGAGAAACTGTGGCTGATACATTCATTCATAACTATACATTACATTACTGTATGTTTGAATACAATATAGTACGATTCAATGTAATATAATGTAATGCGATATGATATAGTTCCTTCGCTATTTGAGGTATGACTTGAAATGATACGAGTGCGGTACAATATCATGTAATATAAAACAGTACTAAATAATACAAAAGTTGCAATATAACAGGAAACACTCCGTTGAGATACAACAGAAACTGATATATTGCATAGGATATAACATAATGGGATGTGGGAGGTATAATTGAACAAAAATACACTATACCATACAACACTAATTCACAAACTAGGGGGCAGGACCCCATAGGGGGCGCGACAAGGTTTAATCAAAGCAATGAAAAGTGAAGTGAAAACCATTGAAATATGACACCCTACTTATACAATAAAAAATGTTACAATTCATTATGATACAATGATAGTTAAAGGAATGAGGCACTCCATATAGCTTTTTCCTTTTCTCTGAAAAAAAAAGGCTGTGAGGACTTACAGTCCTAGAAGTAGAGAAGCTCAAAGGACAAACCGATAGAAGCTAAAGGGGAAGATTAAAAAAAACACCACATCCTCTGGATTCATTGCTGTGAGATAAAGATAATTCTGCAGGAAAGGTAGAGCGGTGACCCAGTTTGAGTGGATCTCTTAGTTTACAGTAGTTTTATACACCAGAGGGAATAGAAAGTACTGTAGATTTAGTTGGAGCATCTTTGGTATACTTCAACCTCCAAGCTCCAACAGACCTTAAATGGACGAGACGGAGCAGATAAAGGCAGAGGGCGTCAAGGACTGATGGAGGACAATTCTGGGCCAAAGTGATTCTTCACACTTCACTGGCTTTTGTCCTTCCCCTCATTGGGCTTCACTGAAGTTAAAAAGCTTTTTCACAGCTTGAGATGAGTGTGACATACAGTATGTTTGTGTGTGTGTGTGTGTGTGCGTGTGTGTGTGCGTGTGTGTGCGTGTGTGTGTGTGTGTAAGAGTAAAAAAAAGCAACTTCTTTCAGACCTCTTGGCTGTAGAGACGAGTGTGTATCCAATCGTTCCTTACCCCTGCTCAATCAATCAGGGACATGTATGTGATTGGTTTCATCTCCATCAGGCTGGCAGTCTTTTTGATTTGCTACAAGTGGAAATTCAGCCTTGGCCACATTAGATTAGATTAGATTCAATTTATTGTCATTGGGCATGTCACAGGTACAAGCAATGAAATATAGATAGCATCTAACCAGAAGTGCTTTAGCAGTAAATTGAATAATATAAATAATACAGAATATACAGAGTTATGAATGAAGAAGAAATATAATATAATATAATATAATATGTATCTACATAAGTGACTATTGACTATTGCTATAGGTATGTACAGACTATGAACAGGCTATGACCATGGTTGTGGTATACCGTACTAGACTATACAGTCTGTACAGTAGTACAATAATGATTATAGGAGATTTACATTTTTACAGTATATACATTTCACAGTGTTTGCTGTATGAATGAATGAATGTACAGGATGGAACGTGCAGTTAGTGGTGCAGTGGCGGTTCAGTCCTGAGGTGGTTGGTGAGTGTGTTTGTGTATAAGTGAGTGAAGAGGGGTGGGGCGTCGGGGGACAGAATTGAACAAAGAGACAGACGTGGTGGAGAAGCTGTTCCTGAACCTGGTGGTTTTGGTCCTTAGGCTCCTGTAGCGCCTCCCAGAGGGCAGGAGGGTAAACAGACCGTGAGCTGGGTGACCGGAGTCTATTGTGATATTGCCAGCTTTCCTGAGACAGCGCTTCCTGTAGGTGTCCCCAATGGCAGAAAGTGAGGCTCCGGTGATACGTTGGGTGGTTTTCACCACCTTCTGCAACGCCTTCCAGTCCGAGACAGAGCAGTTCCTGTACTAAACTGTAATGCAGTTGGTTAGGATGCTCTCGATGGTGCGGCTGTAAAAGTTCTTGTTTTTCCTCAGAGTCCTCAGGAAAAAAGAGACTCTGGTGAGCCTTCTTGACCAGATTGGAGCAGTTGGTCGTCCAGGTGAGGTCCTGTGAGATATGGATCCCCACAAACTTGAAGCTGGTCACACGCTCCACCTCCGCACCGTTGATGTGGATGGATGAGTATGTGTCGGCATTCTCCCTGAAGTCCACGATGAGTTCCTTAGTCTTCTTAGTGTTGAGCAGCAGGTTGTTGTTGCCGCACCACACAGCCAGGCGATTCACCTCCTCCCTGTAGGCCAGCTCATCATTGTTCTTGATGAGGCCAATCACCGTGGTGTCATCCGCAAACTTAACAATGGTGTTAGAACCATGTATTGGTCTGAAGTCATGGGTGAATAGGGAGTACAGGAATGGACTCATCACACAGCCTTGTGGTACTCCAGTGTTTAGTGTGAGGGTGTAGGAGCAGTGATTGTCTAACCGAACAGGTTGGGGCCTGTTGGTCAGAAAGTCCAGTAAACAGTTACAGATGGAAGAACTGATGCCCAGATCTGTGAGTTTGGTGATTAATTTAGAAGGGATGACAGTGTTAAATGCTGAACTAAAGTCTATGAACACCATTCTGGTGTATGTGTATTGTTGTCCAGGTGTGAGAGGACAGAGTGCAGTGCAATGGAGACTGCATCTTCTGTACTCCTGTTCTTGCGGTAAGAAAATTGGTGGGGGTCCAAGGTTGGGGGGAGACAGAACTTGAGATGTGCCAGGACCAGCTGCTCTAAGCATTTTGTGATGATGGGGGTGAGTGCTACCGGGCGATAGCTAACATCAATATGTGCCCCCACTGTTATAATGTCATTTTAGCCTTGGCCACCATGGTCACAAATCCATAGACAAAGGATGGGGATGAAAAAGAAATAAAAGGGGCTTTGCTGAAGAGCCTCTGTCTGAATGAAGGGCAATCTGAGAGTTGAGGGGAATCAGAGACATGGTGGAGGCCTTGAGGGAGACACAAGAGCACCATTACAAACACTTGATGGCTCTCAGGAAGAAAAAACTGCCTGTAATGGAACAGCTAGAAAGTAAAGCCTTACTTTTGGTGGTTTTGATTGCTCCAGAGTGAGTGCTTTTAAAAAAGCATATCTATGTAGCCTGTGCTATCGGGCCTGTCAAGAGTACTTTCTTGTTTTCCGGTCATGCTTTTCTGCTCTACTAGGACAATATTTTAGCATAAAATAAGCATATGTCATGTCCAGAGCAACATAAAAGTCTTGTTCCCTAAACTATAAACCCAACATCAAGAACACTACTTTATTTACTCCTTTTGAAGTTGAAATTTAGGCGCATTTCTTTTTCCATTTTGGATGGACCCCCTCATTGTGTTTTTGAGATCCATCCAAAATTTGGTCAGTATACAGAGGAGACCATGATGCTGAATAGTTGCTCAGATCCTGAGTTTTCATCAAAGGCTGACTGTGACTGGGCAGAATTTCAAAGTAGGCTTCAACTCCACCGTACATAATCTGAACCCAACAAGCCGTAACCCAATCTGACCCAAGCTTTACATGCACGTGTCATCCTGAAGCAGGATGTTGTTGTAACTCTCAAATGCAATGCTACTTCCGCCCCAAATTTCACAGACATGATCAGAGTGTTCTGAAAAGATCTACTTGCACACATTTATTCATACTTGTAATGCCGTACATACTTCGTAAGAGACAGTTAGCTGTGTGACAAACATTACCCAATGTATAAAGTATTCACATTGTTGTCTACACCTCATGCCAATAAGCACTACTTAATTACTGGGCATCGGGTAGTGCCATCACAGTGAATCACTCCTTTGAGCATTGTCCAAAACAGATGAAAACTCTGCTCTGTGTTGACCACAGCCCATCCACAGCTTTTTACAGTGGCAGTGATGAAGAAGTGATTATCTAAGTGCCAAACATTTTCAACACTGGCTGCCTGACAAAGAATAATTGGCTTTGGAACCCCATCTGTAATGTTATGGTTGTACAGACCTCTTTATATGACAATGACCTTGAAAACCTGAAGGATTAAGACATCTTTTCTAAGTATCACATTGCACACGCCAACATTTTTTAGTACCTCTATTAAAAATGTTTGACATTTCGTGACAGCAAAAAAAGTTCACTAATGCTTGGAGGCATGAAATGCAGCTATGAGCCTGACTCTGCCTCTGTGCCACGGGGAGCTCCACTGAATTGCCAGGTGGTTGTCTGAATCTCTGTGACTGTTGTGTTTTCACAGCTGGTACAGACAGTAAAAGCTTCACTTTAGCTGCTGGCCAACAATATCACTGTCCCAGGAGCAGCAGAGTACAGACAAGAGGTGAGTATTCTGTGGCCAATCTAAGTGATAGATGGCGCTCTGAATGTTGATGAGTGAAAATTTCCAAAGCTTGTAGTGAATTTTACCACCAATATCCAAGTTATTTATGAACACCATCATGCCTGTGTTCTTTCAAAGTATACTGTGTATTTTGGTTGCCCAACCTAACTTTGTTTTCCTTTTTAACATAATACAGGAATATCTTGAATTAACCTGCATGAGTGGAGAGGGCAACAGGTTTTAAGCTTTCATAGCAGGTCAAGCAAAAGCTGAGCACCAACCCAAGTCGCACTGTTGAGGAAGAATTTCCTTCATGATGGAGATTGGCACATAATGTAACATCTCAGAAATTGGTGGCCCCAGAATATCATTTCTTCTTTTTGAAATTGATATGGTTCTGTAAGCTTCTTCAAGCTTGGATCCACAGCAGGTATTGGAGTGTTTTCCAGCCGAGTGCCAAGCAATTAGGAAGAGGGTTAGCACCTGTAAGTACAAGGCCATGGCTCTCTGCCGGAAAACAGTGGATAGCTCCCTTAAGGTGGGGAATGAATATTTACCTCAAGTGAAGGAGTTCACGAATCCTTGGGTCTTGTTTTCGAGGGTATCAAAGTGCCAGACATGCCAATGAATAGTGTGCAGTCCTGTGTTGTTATGGATTATTGTGGTGAAGAGGGAGCTGCACCTGGTGGCAAAGCTATACATTTATGAGTGTATCTAAATTCCAACCATCATCTATGGTCATGTGCTTTGAGTAGAAAAATATAAGAGACATAGCCTGAGACATAGGGTGGGAGCCCAGACTTCAGCATGGGGCTATTTGAGATGGCTTAGACATCTGAAAAGGATGCCTCCTGGGTGCTTCCCTTTGAGAGTTTTCATGGCATGTCCAACTGGGAGAAGACCGCAGGTAGACCCAGAGCTCATTGCAGGGATTATGTATCCCATCTGGCCTGGGAACACCTCAGAATCCCCCAAAGGAGCTGAAATATGGTCCTGGCGAGATTGATCTCTGGTGTAACTTTATTCGCCTGCTGTATCTCAGCTCAACCCTGGATGAACAGAAAAAGCAGATCGATGGATGAATGTTTGCTTTTCTTTTGTGGCTTCAGGTAACTCATCCAAGGTTTGATGGTTTGATTCCTTTTTCCACATGTCAAAGTGGCCATAGATGTCACAATGAAAGAGAAGTTTCCTTCAATATATGAAATTCATATTGTGCAGCACTTTGTCCATTAAGGTAGAAACTACTGCAGAAGTGAAGTGTATTTCAATTCCTAGATCAAACACATTTAAATAACAAAATCTGCCCCAGGTTGAGAAATTAATAAGCTAATGACAGGCCTTTTTTTTTTTACTGATAGGTTAAAAAATAATATCCATGCCCTGTATAAATAAAGGAGCTTGTGACTCTGCTCAGGATGAAAATAGAAAAAACGAAATACCTCTTTGGCAGGTAAAGTTAGAAGGTAAAATTCATACCCGGTACAGCAACAAAAGACCAAAAAAACTAAAAGCTTGAGATTTTTCAGTGAGTATGTCCAGGGGGAATGAAAGTCCTCAGGCAAATGAAACACGAGCAGACAGCTGAGCGTGTCAAAGACTGTCTAGTCAGTCAGAAAACTTCCGCAGAGGGAAGGTACACTTTGGGATTACAGGCACAGCTCTGAAAAGATCAGCTGGGTGCATAGAAAGAGAATCTGTGCTCTGTTTCTTGTGTGGCAGCAGCTCTGCAGACTTCTGATTATTTTCTGTCTCTGTGTAACAAACCTCCAGGGACAGCAAAGGGCCTGGAGCGAAGCGTAGTGAATGTGGAGGATAATGTGATAGAAAATGAATTGTCTCGGGTGGTTGGCTTTGTCTCTTAAGGAGGAACGGCATTCCAATATTGTTTTTTCACGACAAGTCCAAAACCAAATACTGCAAATAGAAGACTTCTCTAAATCCCAGGTTCAGTAAATGTGATCATTCTCTATTTCACCCAGATAGTTAGTGAAATTACTTTACAGCTAATTTCTTAAGGGCAAATTTGAACCAAGTGTCTTAAAAATACTTTTCTATGCAAATAACTTGTAAGAGTGCACAGTGAGCAAGACAGAACAACAGGGCCCCTTGTCCCTGAACATGGCCTGTCAGGCAGCCTCCTACACAGGCTGCACACATTTTCTGTGGCATTTAAACCTGATACACAAATAATTGTTATAAGTTATAAATAGTGTTTAAAATGTTAAGGTTCTGTAGTGTATATACTGAGTCTAAGGGTTAATGTATATTGAGTGGGTTGGTAGAGCTCAATGGAACTCCAACAGGGTGAGCACGACCCTGACTTTTGTTACAACAACCCACTCACTATACATTAAACCCCCTATTGTCTTTCTGTGTGTGTTTAAAAAATAAACTCATGATAATGTCAGATAAAAAACTAGCCTTAAACGTTTCTTTTATTTCCCTCATGTTTCTGTCTTTTATCTTACTCTTTTTGGAATGAGTTTAAACATTTGTACTCAAGTGGATCTGCTTCATTGACTATTTGCATCCTCAGGCAAAGTTTGTATCGAGTAGTGTCTTCCTTTAGATTTTTAAACCATTGTTTAACTAGCTTTGTGCTATTTTGTTTTTTGATTATACTTTCATTGTCTCATTATTTCCACATCATGTTTCCTTATCTTACACTGGTATTCTGCACAGATGATTTATCAAATTCTAAGCACTTTTTAAAAAGTCCAGTGAGGGGACACCCTGCAGGATATCCATATGCTGGAGTTAATGTATATGTGTATGTGTCCTTGAGTCGTTTTATTATTATTTTTTTTACATGTTTCACTACTCTTAACCTCCTGGATGAACATGGTATCCAAGGCCGTACAACATATAGTAGGTTTAATCTTTTCACAAACATATTGCACTGACAAAGTCAAAGCCAGATGTTAAGATGGAGGCTCCACAGCATACTGTTCAGTGACCAAAATACACAGAGTGAGGAGGTCACCATCTGAAAACCTTGAAAAGAGAGATTAAATGACTAAAGGATTACTTGTAGAAGCGCATGGACGCAGAGATACAGTTATAAGATACAAAGAAAGAGCTTCAGAAGAGCTCTCCTGCCCTCAGAGATGCTGCCTCCGTCACCTTAAAGCAAAGGCTTTGACACTGTCAAATTCCTTTGGGGCTCCTTTGAAATGCAGGAAAAAAACTGTACAATGGAATGTGTGCGCACAAAGGTTGAAGCAAAAGAATGGATGATTTTGATGTAGCAGATCTGAACCTGCAGGTCAGGTTGCAAGAAGGATATTCCCCTTTGATTTCCCTATAGCGTCCAAGATTCTTTTTAACACCTGGAGGAAAATATTATAGATCTGAGGATACTTCTTTGGCTGTTTCTCACACTTGCTGATGGTGGCAGTTGCTGCAGGTGGAAGAAATGTTAGTGGCAGTTGCTGCAGGTGGAAGAAATGTTATTTTTCCATTTGCCTTTCTTATTAAAACTTTCATTCAAGTAACTGGAGAGGCTGTCAGCACTGGTGTCCTGTTAGAGGATAGATAAAGTCACTATACATTGAAAGTCTGTGATAAGGTGCAGAGGACAGGGCTTTAAACAAGTTCTGGTCATTAATCTTTCAAAACATTTGATAAAATGCCAGTAACAGCATGCAGATAACTTTAAAAAATATCACAGCGAGGTTGTTACCCTCACATCTTCTACATCTTTTTGCAATAACCGCAAGCTCATGTTTCGAGGGGTGGTTCCATTACAAAAGACAATACAACCAACTTAATCAAGCATCACGCCCAAAAAAGCAACAAGGTCTACCAAACAATAGGCAGCAAAATGAAGCAGTTAACTCTGTCAGCTGCAGAGATGCGAGAAACTTATCAGTGACGGTTTGAAAGTGTCAGACAAGGGTTCTCATACTAATTGTTTAGGATGAGCGACCCCTGCAAGTCCTTAGAAACAAGTGATTCTGCTGCCTGGTTGAACACCTTGAAACACTGAGCAGTTTGCCATCATGTTAATACTTTTTTGAGACTGCTCTGTCTGAACTCTTTGAGAACATGTGCAAACAGAGTTAAATTGTGTAACTGTAATGAGCTCCACCACAGGAATCTAGAGCTCTGACGTTTGCCTATTGTCACGTTTAATAGTAAGCTAGTTTGACATGAGCTACATGTCACATTGTGCTGTGCTATGAGTGACAGACTTCCGGATCATACTCACCAGTGACTCTGAGGAACAGCCTCAGAGTGGGGTATTCTGTTGAGTAGTGTCATTTTTGTCAGAGACAATTCTGGCAACATGAAATAAGCCATGGACAACATGGAAGTGCATAATATAGCTTATTATGCTGCAGACAGACTGTGAGCAGATTCACTTTATTTATATGTATTCATTTCATCTCATTTAACTAAGTTAGAAAAGATATGTTACATGTTGCCCCTGTTTCCTAGTCTCCTCCTTACTGAGATAAATACACGTTATTACTTGTGTTGGATTCGACCCAGTATCGGCAATATCCAATACAGGTTTCGGCCTGGGTGTAGTATCAAGACTTAAAAAATTGGCTCCCTTTTTGGTTGGGATCTAACTTGTAAAAAAAACACCAACACATTAAAGCATTTATGGAAAAAAAATGTACCAAGAAGCATTAAAACATTAACATGTTTCTTTACTAATGCAGTTACAGCCTACCATAGCTATGAGAAGGGAAACTGATCCAGATCAAGATAATAAACCCCGATTTGAATTAATTTGAGGCTCTCTGTCATCTATGTTGTTTTCTTGTGCTCAAATTTTACTGTTTTGATTCTTTGTTGACATGTGTTTGAGGCATTTTTAATGAAGAAAATATTAATTCAAAAGAACGAGCTGCTTTGTGTCGAAGCAGAGACTACCAGGAATATACTGTACAAATAAATGGCTTGAGGCTTTAATACATGAGCTAGCTAATTAAATACTTGACTTAATATCACCTAAAATGAGTTTCATTAATGTTTGTATCAATTACTATGATTCTTTGCCTAAAGCACTTATGAGACAGGGTCACCTCAAAGGAATGTCATCTTTCAGCTAGGAGGAAAGGAAAATTAAACCTAGTGAACAGCCCCAGGCCTAATTCTGGTCCTCAAAAAGAAACAACTTGAACCAATTTAAGTGCCATCTTGATACCAACATTGCAGCAAAGGTTTTATTTGAAAAGCAAATACTAGCAGCAGTTGCGAAATTGGAGTTACTTTTTTTAACTTGTAACTAAATTAGTTGGTTAGCTCTCTGTGGTGCTATTGTTTGCTAAGAAATATGTCAGTGGTCCATGAGGTCCATGAGGAAGAATGATTATTTCAATTTGTACGGCTGGTTTCAAGATATGAGGTCATAATTTTGGAGCAATCACCGGATGAAACTGCAGGCTGATCTGAACAGCTTGTTCAAAAAGCCACATGAGAACTCTGCAAGATCAACATGTGATGTTCTCAAATTGTGACATCAGTAGTTGGTGGATCTCCTTAAAATGGCTGATAAAAGAGAATAACAGTAACCGAAAGGTAACAAATGCATGAACAAGGTTTTCAGCATCATTCTGAGATGGGATGTGTCTTATGGTTGTGGTATTGCATAGGTGAAAAAAGATGTTAGGAGTTGAGAGACATATCCAACTAAAAAAGGACTCCCAGACACCTACAGTGGTGCTGGATGCCAGGCTGATACCATCTAAGGCACCTCAAAAATGTCTTTCTGAGTTGTTTGGGACAAAAAAAACCCCAATACTTTCAGTCTTATCTGAGTTAAGCAGCCAAAAAAGCAGCTGAGGTTGATAAGAATAATCAATGGTGGACAGTAACAAAGTCAATTTACTTAAGTACTGTACTTAAGTACATTTTTTGAGCATCTGAATTTATTACTTTTACTCCACTACATTGGAAAGACAAATATACTTTTGACTCCACTGCATTTCTATCAATGCTCTAGTTACTCATTGCTTTTGCCTTGAAGTCAGTTGATACATTTTATTCTCTTCTCTGAAATCAGATCCCAAAGACATAAACTGTTGAGGTACTTGCATGAGGTTTGTCTAAATGGTGTAGCTGTACCTCGGTTGAGCGTAGAGCAAATGAAGAGCAAACGTTATTCAGATCAGTCTGTTCATTTAATTGTGGTTATGATTGCTAAGGCCGAGGAAGATAATGATTCTCTACCTCAGCACCACGGCCATATTGTAAGGACACATTTGAGGTTTTTGTAATAAAGAATAATTTGCATCACAGCCTACAAGAAAATCACCATCTAACATGAGAAAGCATGTCGAGGTCTGTAACTAACGAACTTGTTGTATTCCAGATGAACATTTAAAACTTGTCTGTGGTTGTAGCAACTTAGTTGCCGTTTATATTTCATGGTATATTTTTTAGATATGAAATAATGTTTTCTAGACAAATAAAATGTAGCAGAATGTATATCCATGCATTCTTGACTGCACTCATGCTTTGTGAAAATACATTTTGAGATATTTTAAAAAGTACTTTGAATACTTAATTATTCAGCATAACAATGGAAATGCATGGAGTGTTTCCTCATGATTACATAGAAGATGCAAATATATTGTGAAAATAATCAATGTGAGCACTGATCCTTCTGGGACTTGTTTCTGAACTTGGTGTGCTCAGAAACCTTTTCGTTTATGTGTACAAGCTGAGATCGAACTGATACATAAAACTTAAACCCAGTTAGAATAGTTCCTGTAATGCCCAGTATTTTTTTCTCGTCTCTGAAACAGGATGGGATGGTCAGTCATATTAATAGTTATTATTATAATAATAATAGTAATATGTTTATTTATATAGCACTTTTCAAGACAGATGTCACAAAGTGCTTTACAATACACAAGCAAACCATCACAATTCACAACCTGAACAAATCAAAATGAAGACAAAAAATAAAAATAACACGAGCATGGGCACGGCAAGCAACAGTGTACGACAGGTTAAGCATATGCAAGTCTAAAGAAATGGGTTTTAATTTGTATCTTAAAAGTGTCCACTGATCTTAAACTCAGTGGCAGAGAGTTCCAAAGAGTTTGAGCTTCAACAGTATAAGGCACAGTCTCCTCTGGTCTTAAACCTAGAGTTCGGAATGACCAACAAAATCAGATTAGCTGACCTCAGAGACCTGCTTGGAGTGTCAGACTGCAAAAACTCTATAGACTGGTGCCTGTCCATGCAGGGCTTTGAAGGTGAAAATGAGAATCTCAAAATGAATCCAGAAGTTGATGGGAAGCCAGTGTAGACGACAGAATTGGTGTTATATGGGACCTTTTGATGATTTGGTAAGATGATCTGGCAGCAGCATTTTTAACTAATTGTAATCGATTTAGAGGTTTTAGACAAGTGAAGAGGGAATTGCAATAATCTAAGGGTGAGTAAGATTCTTTACTGATAACAGGCTTTAGTAAACCAAGGCTACCATAAGTTTTTGTAGGTGTGTTAATATTCCTGTTTGTTTTCGAGTTTAGTTGTATAAAACATCTGCTATGAAATCCACAATTTTCTTTCCGTATGGCCTTGGGCTGATGAAAGCTCCTTTCTGCTGTAGAAGAGTCCTCAAGGTTCAGGCATGAATTATATTAACACACACACACACACACACACACACACACACACACACACACACACACACACACACACACACACACACACACACACAAACCCCTGATTCATAATAATCCAGGTTTTAATTAAAACATGTCTATTTTTTAGCATACACACATAAAAAGATGCTGCAGTGTTTCATAAACCGGAGGTCAGCACTCAAAATAGGTCATGAACATGCTCTGAGGTTGGATATAAAATTCCATGAAGAAAAAAAACTCCTGAGTTGGAACAAACTGGAAAATCACTTCAGCTGTTAGCTTCTTCTCTGCACTATCATTTCATAGCACTCAAAATTCCACATCGTCTTGTAAATCCTCTTACTTTGTCAATCTGTGATGTTCACCACATTACTGTGATTAACTCAGGGCTATATTTTGTATTTATGTAAACTCACTTTTCCTGCCATGTCTACTGCATTTAGAGATTTTCTTCTATCTCCCAAAGTGATTGTTACACATTAGCTCAAAATAGCTACTCTTGAAAGAAGCATCTGTGCTCTGATTCCAAGGGACGCCTAAACCACTGTTTTTGTTTTGGAGAGCTGAAATCTATTTTAAGCTGTCATGGAAATATCTAAGCTTACTAAAGCTGACAAGAAAAATCTATTTGTGGTGCGCTGTATATGCAATTCCATAGTGGCACAGGCATGCACGTAAGTGGTGTTCAAAACAAAAATGCTCTGGGTTGAAAAAAAAAAAAGGCCAACACTCAGCTTGACAACAAATTCACATCTGTTGTTCAGCCCCAGTTAGTGTTAGGATTTATATGATCACCTTGTTAGAAATGACCACCAGACAAAACCACAGCATTTGAAACAGTGAGGCTATAGTGATTGTAATTTATACGTTATCACTTGCAAGCATATTATCTCACAAATGCTAATCAAAATACTTAATACACTTCACTATGTTGGCACAAGCATGCTAGCTTTAGCTTGAACCATAAATGTCCTCATGAGTAAATTATGTTAGCTTTAGCACGTGAAAAGTTTTAGACAGTAAATGGTATTCTCTCAAACTCTTTTTAATAGTCAACACCTGATGCTGGGGACAAACTCTATTATACTAGTTGCCTTTCTGTTGTTTTTGCTGAACAAATCTCACATTAATCAAAGATCATTGGTGGAAAAGAATCAGGTTGTGCGTTAAAGTTGGGGGGGCTTAACCAAGGCCTTTGTGTGAAGGAAAATGTGATAGGAAGGAAGAGAGTTAATTGGAGCACTAATGACCCACACTGATGAAGCTTCTTTGGACTGTCTGTTAAGTACACAATCGTACAACATTTCCTGTATGACACAAGGGGACATGGTGAACTTTGTGAATTTGTGCAATTGTGGTAATTTAATATTTCATCTTTCGTCAACAAAATGTATTTCATGACTAAGATCCACCAAGTTGAGTTTATTTCCTATAATACTGCAACACAGTTTTCTGATGTACAACATGGAGCACCTCAGGGCCCTGCTCTTGTCCCTCTACTATTTGGTCTTTTTTATTTCACCTGGCTAAATGACACACAATCACAGAATTAAAGTTTGCTGCTGTGATGATGTAACTCAGTTGTGTGCACCTTAAAAGGCCGATGATCATTCCCACATCATTAAGTAAACAGCCAGTTTGTCCACAGTGAGAAACGGGACATGACTTTCTGTAACTAATATCTGATACCACTGAAATGCTAGCTGTTGGCTCTGTTTGACTGCACAGAAATGTGGCATAATGTTAGATCAGAAAAATGTCTAAACAGATAAGGCAAAGATTTTAATGCAAGCCTTTTTACATCTATACTTGACAATGTTAAAACTTAAATCTTTCAAATGGTTCAGGATGCTGCAGCCAAAAATGAAAACAGATCATTTCAGCATCCCTTTGTGAGCTCTCTTTCTATGACAGATTAGACTTTGATCCGGTGGTGCTCTTGTCTTTTTTAAAATTGAGAAAGGGCAAACGGTTCATACCTGTCGGTTCACCTCAAATCTTACATTCTGTCCTGTTTCCTCAGATTCCTGTCTGTCATCAGAGTTAAAAAGAAGTCAGCAGGATACAGGTCCAATCGTTTACCTTTTCCCTTGAATTGTCTCCCCGCTGACATCAGGTAGTCTGTCCCAGCTGAGGGCTTCAAGTTCAAACTTTTAAAACTCATCAGTCACCCTTTACTTTTACTCTTCTTCAGTAAGGTGCCCGTTTTTGACTAGCAAGTGCTCTGTGGTTAACATTATCCATCTGGAGTAGTCTCAATGAATCTATTGAGCTGATGAATAATGCAGATGCTGTGGTTCTAAATCGAGCATCTCTCTAACCCTCTGTTTGTTTGTGTCCCACAAGTCAGCTGTCTGCCTCTCTCTCTCCTTCTGTCTGCTCTCCCTCTCACTAGTTTCTCATCCTTGTGTTTCTTTTTACTCAGACTTAACATTGCTGGACCGTGGGCCATCATGGGAGCTCTCTTCCTCCTCCTGTCTGTCAGTGCTTCATTTCAGAAGTTTGGATCTGGGTCTCTGTCATACAGGAGATTCTACCTTTCAACTACAATGTATGAGTTTGCATCTTTTCTCATTTCCATGTGAACGTGGTTGCCTGAAAGTGTTGTGAGGGAGAGCAGTCTGAACTTTTTTCTGGTTGGCTCGACAGCATACCAGTTCAATTTTTAATGCATATAAATATCACTTATTGCATGTATGTTCTTCCTCAGATAGTTCCTTGTTCCAAGTTAAAGGTTTTCCTGATGGATTTCTTCCTTTTCTAAAAATAGAGAATGAACTTCTAGGATTTTAAAGCCCCTGAGCAGATTTGTAATCTTTGGCATTGGTCTATGCTTGCCACATTACTTGCAGTCTGTTGCAAAGCAACACAGACTGTGACATACAATAATATAATACTACAATACAGTTAATGTTGAATTTCTATTGAGATAACTTCTTCTTTTAACTTTTTATCTCAAGGCCTTCAGACTTTGTATGCATATTTTGTAAGTACTGGCTTTCTATTGGGACTTTCTATTGTGATTTTAGTTATTTCACTATGCCAGCATGAAACACAATGTATTTAGAATAGAATAGCCTTTATTTGTCATTGTAAGATGTACAATGAAATTAGAAGCGCTGCTCCTGAAGGAGCATGTAATAAATAAAATAAAAACAGGTAGAAAAATATACATGGAAGACAATATAACATAAAATATAAAAACAAATGTCCAATATTTACAGTCAGGTAAGGAGGAGAGGTATATTGTTAAATATTGCGCATGAAATGAGATTATTGCACATTTTATTCATGTGACAGCAGCTTACACTTCTGTGACTCCAGTTTTCATGTTGTTGTTGACTATGTAATTTAAACAAAACTGTTGGTACAACCTACTCTATGTTTGTGTGATTTTATCTATTTCTGATTTTAATCTCTATTAACACGTGTGAAAATGATGATTGTAGAGGCTTTAAACATCTCCCAAAACATGAAAAGAATTTTTTGTGTCACAGCCTCTTACCTGGCAACATGCTATAAAGGCACTACACACACTCACAGGTGTTTTTCAGATTTTCTTTCTTATAAGTTCAGTTCAGTCAGACAAATGACGTTTACTTAAGATAAAGTTTATTGCAGCATACAGTATTGTTTTTGTCGTAAGGGCTCTGAACCTCATTACTCCTTTTAGGTTATTTAAATGCAGACACTGAGGAGTAACAAGATAGGACTAACCCTCAGAGCCCGCAGGTAGATGCCGGGGAGGAGGTGGGTACGAAGTTTGCACAGCACTGAGCAGGACAGCAGGAGCACTGGCAGAGACAGGGAGACTTGCAGCTTAAATAGACCACCAAATGAGAGGATGTTGAGATCAGTTGATAGAGAGGATGAAATGTCGGTATGAATCAGCGCAGCTCGAGTTGTCTGCCTGAACTAGCTTGCAGGCGGCGCTCCATGTGAGGTGAGGTCATAACTATATATACTATATACATAGAAGATAACAGAGGTATGATCATCTGTTCAAAAACATGTTAGAACAGTGAAACTGCAAAAAGACGAACTGAAGGATAACTGACAAAATTGCAGATCTGCATCACAGCAAAATGTTTCACTTGTGTATCCCGGTTCTAATTGACACTCTTTGCAAATACACTTCCTATTTGTGTTCAACTTATTTAAGGTGTGGTGTGGCACACTGCTAAAACTCAAAGCCTATCAAGTGTATTCGTCTGATTTTTAGTCAAAGAATCTCACTTCACACAATAGAAGCCTAATTGACCTGACAAGATAGAAAGCTTTTTTTCAGATATTACAAGCCAAAAACTCAGAAGTAATACATTGTTATGAGTAAAACTGGCAGGGAAAATGTCTCACAAAGTTTCTCAAAAGAAGATGTAATACTTACTTCAAGAAACTTTTCAAGTAAAATTTCTGCAGTGCATTTCTATTCTTGCAAACTGTCTGTCATATTCAGAGAAAACATCTTCACTATCGCTCACTCGCTCTCTGTTTGGTGTAAATGCTGGAAAGAAAGTCAATTATTTGCACTAAGCCCCAGTGCTGTTATGAAGTGAACCACACAATAGTCAATAGAAACTTCAGATTGCTCTCTACTATGCCAAGACATGCTCGTTTTTGGTATTAGCTTTTGATGTAAGCTTGACTGGGAGACTCATTGGACCTGACTGTACACAACACCAAGGCCTTAGTTTTAATAGGATGTAAGTTGAATGCAATTTAGTCAGTGGACCAGACCATTAACTGTCAGAAACATGAGGAGATAGTTGGCTTGCTGCAACTTGGCAGAAGTGGTTTTGGTCGGAGGCCTGCATCCAAGATGTGGTCCAAAGCCAACAAGACATGAGTTAAGACTGTGTTTGTAATAGTTAAGACCTGGTGTTCTCTAAAAGGGTGAAAATGGAAGAGAAGTGCTTTGAAGACAGAGACACTAACAGGGTAGATGGACAGCCTGGGAGGCCATGATCGAAAGGAGAGTTAATTGAGAGGATGGATGAAGGGTGTTCACCTTTCCAGCGCAGGTCAGGTGCAGAGGCTACACGGAAACATCCACCCAACATCTCCTTAAGTCTTTTGGGATCAATGGCACAGAGCTGTAGAAGGCTCTCACAGACCTAACGGAGGAGGCAGAACAGAAGAGCTTTTTTCTCTAGAGGGAGGACATGTTGTGGGAAAACAGGGATTGTAGAGCCAGCATCAGAGACATCCCACCACCTCGAAATGTTTCACCATTTAAAGAATGAGTCATCAGTGAAGGATGGCTGCTGGCTGATGACCCTAAAGCTGGAACAGTGGCTTTGTTAGAGGTGTGTCAGGCAAAATGCCAAACAGGCAGACTTACATATGCTTACATTGAGTTGCCAGAACAATCTGTGTAATGAAGTTGTTGTGCTGGCTCTGGGAAGTTATGTGTTAGCTTTGAAGCAACATTTATGTTTGATAATCCTCAATCCCCCTAATCTTTGTTATATTATGTTCCAGGTCATTGTTCGCTCTGGGTCTATGCCATCATATTTGTCAGGACAGCATTTGCACTGGTCAAACTTTAGAGGCGAAAGAAAAGTTGTTTACAATGTACTTTATCACAGGGGTTGTTGAGGAAATAAGTGTTTTTGTGTCAAAGAATTGTCCTGATATTTGAAAATTGTATTAGATTACAATGAGACCAGTCCAATAGGACATACTGCAGATGTGATGAAGGATAACCTGGAGAAAAAAATCAGACTATGAACTTGGCTAATATTGATCACAGGTTCACGTCCATCCATGAAAGCTAGAGTTTGATAAGAACATCTCAACATGTGGTCTTGATTTGATGGGTGTACTTGAGTTCACTAACTGCTGTTTTCTGTCCTACTCTTTTAATGATTTTCTGTCAGTCTTTTTGTTTCTGGGTAAGTGATCAGGTCAGTGATGGAAAGTGATGGGTGTTGAACATTAATTCAGACATCACTCTAGAAGCGTAGTCTATATGTTTGAAGAATGTTTTGAAATGTTCCTTCCCCTCCTGGTTCTCTCCTTATCCCACCTGCCGAGCAGCCTCACTGAGCAGAGGAAAATTCACGGACAACCTCTCTATAAGCACTCAGCCTCTCTACCATCTTTTATCTTTATTCTCAGTTTTTCTTTTCGAGGCAATCATCTTCTGCCATTAACTGGATAAAAGGTAAGAGACAATCAATGAATGAGGCTCTGAAATCCTCACTGGTGAATGCTGTGGCTCTGTGCTTTATTAAGAAGTGTATTTGTTTTGATGTTCAGAGGGCACGTTTCACAACAGTCAGACATCTCTTTTCTCTGACTGTGTTGAAACAAGTTGTTTTAATGATGCATTTGTACCATTAGCTTGAGAGACAAGGGACGTGTCAATGGCGTTCATTGCTTTCACACTGAGGCACCTTGACAGCAGTAAATGTGTATTTGTATGAAGGTGCACTGCACAACTGTGCATCCAAAGAAGCAGTGGGGTTTAGATGGACTTCATCAATAGAGCCTCCAAGTTTTGAGCAATACATACATTCCGAGCTTATTTCAGTGTGCTTGGTCTTTTCCTGCATATGGCCCAGAGTCTTGTTTCTGAGAGATCTGTGAGAAAGTGAAAGTGGTGCAGCTAAAAGCCTATTTCACACATGCATCACTCCTGACAATGTCTAGTAGAAGTGCATTTGTGAACGCAAAGAACTGAATCTGCTCCATCAGACTTTAACAGAGTAGGATGTGTCTGCAAACCCAGAGGCTACAGATTCAGTACTGTAGTTCTGAGACTGCAAAGACCCTTGCTGTTTGTGACATCACCACCTAGTGCATTGAATCATCAAGGACCACATTTTAGTGTCAAGGAAGGAATTGACTTTCCTATCCCAAACCTTAAAGTTGTAACAACACAAGGGTCTTAGAGATGCAGTCCCAGAATTGTGGTCCTGAAACTGGATCCTCCAGCTCTGCAGACACATATTGCTTTAACATGTACACAGTTGGGGTGTTGTGTGGCAGTCGGCGGGGCTGAATGTCCTGAAGTTCAGAGTTATTGGGTGAAAGAGGCCTGGGTTGCTTTAAGTCTATCTATGTGTCCCTTACCAGAGATGGGAGCATGGGTGAGCACTGGTGTTTGTCACAGTGTCTTAAATGACCCAAGTAGACAGCAGTAAAGTTGAATATATCAAATTCCTGCTCAATGTGACTGTAAGAAGAAATATGTGAAAATGTGAAATGTTTTTTTTTTTAAAAGGTGATTTGTAAATCAAAATGAGATTTTGTTGTTTTCAGTGTGTGTTCCTTTCAGAGACCACGCCTGAAATTTCCACTCCAGGCAGCATTTTATCCAACAGTTTATTCCTGTTGTACCCTTTTATACAATGAAATGCCTCATTTTAAATTAGGCTCCTCTCTTTCTCACTCTGTCTCTCTTTTTCTCTCTCACTCACTCTCCACCTCATTACTGCAGCTCCCTGAGGGCATCTTTATCAGTTTGTGACTGCCTTACCTTAGCCCGGTTTTGTCAGATGTTAGAGGGAAGGAGGATGGACAAAGAGATTGGAGGAATATGGAAGGAAAGTAGGAAAGAGGAGTGTAGAAATGAGAGCTATAGGTGGTGCTCGGGGCATAAAGGGAAGATGGGAAACTCTATGCAATAGCAAACACATTCACTGTGGGAGTTTCTGCAGGACTCAATGCCATGGACTGCATGGAAAGAGTGGGGGTGTCTCTCTCCCACTCTCACCTGTCATTGATTCCCTGCTCTCTTTGGGATGACTCTTTTATTTACACACAACTTTATTTATTCATGCTTATTCAGGCTCACGTCGACACTCAGGAGGAGTCAGCCAATTACCCATGCATTATTGACGAGGACGTTGTCGACCCCTCATGGATCTCATCTCCATCTCTCCTCCTCCCCTTCTTCTTCTTTTTGTCCTTCCTTCCTACTCCTCCCTTTATTTCCACTAAAAATTCTCCTTCCTCTTCTCCTTATTCCCTTTTTTATATTCAGTACTCTCTCCTCTTTCAAATTTCTTGTCTCAGCCCCTCTCTTTATGTCCCTGACTCCTTCATCTCTACCAACCTTCCCCTTCTTTTTCTTTTTATTCCCTCTATCTCTTGTTGTTCTTCAGGTCTGTAAGTATTTTACTAAAAACAAAGGGGACTGTCATCTCCATATAAAAGTGTTGACAATAACAGTGATTCACACACACATACACATACAATTTGATCCTACTGTTGCTGTCAGCCCCGGGCCTACATGAAAACAGCATGCATATATGTATTCATATACAGTATGCATGTATACATATATATACATATATATGAGTGCACATTAGCATTAAATCATTTCAGTCCCTTGAGTTTGAGCTCTGCTGATCTTGAGTATCTGCACATTCAAGAAGAATTTCTTCGAGACAGAGAGATAGAGAGATTTGAAGTGCATCAGATCTGAGACAAACAGGAAACAGGCCTGCTCCACCTTGATGTGAAAAGCCCAGCGGGGATCTGACCACATGACAAAAGGAGCGGGATGCATCCTCCTCCTCCACTTCAAGAGGATGTCGGCCTCGTTAAAGAGATGCGCCAGGAAACATGAGAAAGTGCTACAGAGAGATGAGTGTTTATCTGCACATCTGCTGTAGGTGCTTCTACTTCAAAACCCACATAATCACACAAACACACACACACACACGCGCACACACACATGCACACACACGCACACGCACATGCACACGCACACGCACATGCACAATAATTCAAATAAAAGCATCCACTTACTTACACACACAGCAGGGTAGACATAAATATGCATATTCATGTAACTGAACACACCAACACTTTTTCATACATACATACATACATGTTGTTGTATAAAGCTGCACGGGGAAAGTGCAGTGTGCTAGTGTGAAAACTGGAGGAAACCCTTATTAGAGACACAAACAATCAGGCAGGCAAACAAACAAACAAACAAACAAACAAACAAACAAACAAACAAACAAACAAACAAACAAAAAAATGAACAAAGTTTGAGTCAGCAACACTGATGCACAAAAGGTTTGTTGGGAAATTGGACCTCAGAGAAGCGTTGAAAAATCACACAAAGCACAAAGAAAGAGAGGGAGGAGAAGAAAACGAGTAGAAAATTAGAGTTTGGTTTCAGGATGAAAGCTGACGATGTCTTCATGTGTTTACAGAGAGTGTGAATATGTGTGCTGAATATTTGATGGATAAATGTAATGCTCTCCATATACATCATTTGTGTGGGTGCATGACCACAGGTCAATGCATTTTTCAATCATAATCCGAGGACTGTCAGGTTGTGACAAACCCTTTTCCTGTGGGGGTTTATATTTTTTTATAATCACCGGCTCAGTTATTATTCAGCTGTGTACACATCAATCTGTTCCTGTACTGATTAATTATTGTTTAAACAGCATAAATAATGTGCTTGGATGTGGTTCTAATTCAAATTCCTTAACAGCTGACAGAGCAAATAGGACTGATAATAAGCTCATTAATGCGGCTTTGTAGATACGGTCGCCCACACAGCCTGGAAGTAGTGAAGTAAAACAAATGAAAACATGACGGAGATGGGCAAGTGGATGTAGTAAGACAGCGTAGACACACGAGTACAATCACTCTAATTCTCGGTAAAGCATACATTTAAGACATAAGCTTGTGTCTGTCATTTTTTTTTCTTTGGCACATAAAACATCTGTTCCACTAAAAACAGGTGTAAACTTCAATGTTTTACTTCATTAGATGTGATACAAACCTGTATTTACTTGTTACTTTACAGGTTATTATTTTATACTGAACAATTCTTGCCACTTTCAACTTCTAATGTTGATTCTTTCTCATAAAATAAGGGGTTTGAATACTTCAAAAAATAGTTGACTATGTCAATCCATGTTGTCTGACAAAAAGTGAAAACTTCAAAGCTCCTTCTTCCTCCAACCCATAATCACTCAACACAAAGACATTCAAATTGCAATTTAAACTGGTTGATGAAAGCTAACTGATAATTGATATAGCTGCCTGTTAATTTTGTGTCAGTCAATTATCATTGCTTCAGCTGTGTTTTAAAAATGATAAATATCATTTTTGTTACTGATCAATGAAAGTGCAAAATGGCGGCCTCTTTGAATAGGAACCTGCTCCTATGTAGATATAAAAGGCTCAAAGGCTCAATCTTAGTGACCAGAAACAAAGGAACTTTTATATGCAGGTGGGTATACTCTAATTTAAACATGCTTGTATTATATTCCATTTCTAGCAAGTCTGTTGTGCTAAATGCCACTAAATACTACTCACTGCACCTCCATCCTGGGAAAGTGGTACAGCTCTGTGTAAGCATATCACTCTGTGATCTGGTGTGTGTGTGTGTGTGTGTGTGTGTGTGTGTGTGTGTGTGTGTGTGTGTGTGTGTGTTTTTGGGGTCTGTGATCAAGTGTTTCTGTCATATTTTGTTGTCGCTTTGGATAAAAGCGTCTGCTAAATGACATTGTAACATTGTAAGTTGATTGCTTGTTGCGTTTAGTTTTATTAAGTGTTTCCTCCATTCGATATGTCTGCGTCATTGATGCTGTATTTATGTTTTGCATGTATGAAAAAATCAATAATTACTTCTTTGCGCTGAAGAAGCATCAAATGATGTGATGAATACCCTGAAGCAGAAAGCCCGAGTTAACAGAGGAAGTTCATGACCAACTTCAAAAAAGCTATTATCTCCAGCTGAAGTCTCAGGCTTTCTCCAGCCAGCTTAAGGCTGGTTTATACTTTTGTGTCACCCCTACGCAGCAGGGCCTGATCCAGACATGAGCACTACATACTTCTGCCCGCTGAAATGCTTGAGGGCAGTGTGGTCTCTCTGTTAGTCTGTTCACCTGTTTCCGGGCCTCCTACGATCTCTGTTTACTTTTCATAGCGATTTAGAGCGTGTTATGTTAATTTACAACTCTTACATATTGCTGTTTATCATACAGACATGATTTCTGGGAAGAATAGAGAGGAGGAGATTAAATACACGGCCGATGAGCGGGGATCCCAGAAGTGCCGTTATGTGATTCAAGAAGAAATCAAAGTTATTCTATAGACAACTAAAAGCTATAGAAAAGAGGAGCAAATGGATTGCCCTCACTCTTACTATAGATGGCAAGTTTATTCAGTTTAATCTTCACCTCTTGCTTTTGTTTGCCTACAGGTTTTGCTTTGTGTACTTCCCGAGCCTTGAAATCAGGTACGTATATATGTTAAGAAATGTGTGTGTCTGGTAAATTGAAGGTATCTCAGTTGAGTCTAACTGCCCTTCATTAAAGCAGATATCTGTCTGTTGTTCGTAGATATCTACATGTTTGTCATTTTCCCTATCAAAGACTGCCACGTCCCTGGATATTTCGCCTCTCAGTATGACTGAGGGGGCTGGGAGAGTGACGTCAGTGCAAACTCTATTGTCACAATGTGTCATTTGAATCCTGAATGCTAATATCCACAGGTGAGTCAGGTCTCTCAGTAGTAATTCACACTCCTGTTGCCTGCCAACACCTTTCTAACTAACACCAAATTCAAAGTAAATGTCTTGTATCATCAGATGCATGCATGATGAATCATCACCGGCAGCTCTCCTTATTATGAGCCACACAAAGAAATCACTGTTTGCTGCTGTGCACATGAAGCATAATCATCACTGTGGAAGCTGATCCAAACAATAACAGTGGAAATTAAAGATTTGCATGCACACTCCTCTCTGCTGGGGAACAAAAAGCTGAATCACAATGATTGCTTAGTGAGTGTCTTCGTCACAGAGAAGCTCCTTCACACAGAAGGCAGGCGGATGATTTCAGTGAAGGAGGCTTGATTAGGCAGAGACCTTGGTGATCAGACATTTTCTGTTAAAATGCTTTCCCACTGTGAATACACTAGCATCTGAAGCTCAATAGATTTTAACCACATCTTAACGCTATGTGAGGAATATCACTATGATTACAATAATAACTTCTTTTGGCTGACGAATATTCTGCTGGTTTTCAAGCCTTGATGGAGGGATAACAATTCTCGATGAAAATGCATAAACAAATGTGATCCAATAAAGTGGTCCAAAAACCATACTTAATTTCACTTGCTAAACTGTTTGGTGTATGTTTTTCTGTCTGAGCACTCAATCAAAATAAAGCCTGGAAACTCACAGCTAAAAATCTTCCTGCTGGAACAGTAGCCTGAAGGCATTCTGAGACTATTTAGGCACCTGCTGTGCGGTATATCTTCTCCTGCACACGCGCACACACACACACACACACGCGCACACACACACACACGCGCGCACACACACACACACACACGCGCACACACACACACACACACACACACACACACACACACACACACACACACACACACACACAAACACACACACTGTCCTTCAGATTGAAGTCAAGAGGTTCTTTGATGGGGCTCTACACAAACAGGAGATGCAGCTGTTGGAAAAATTCCCCATCTGGTTCACAAGCAGTCATGTGTAAGTTTGAAAGTCACCCTGAGAGCAGCAGATGAAGACTTTGACAGTAAGATAGAGAGCTCTGACTTTATTGTTCAAATTAATATCTGACGGCGGTAATAAAACTATAGGCTACTCTGCCTTCAGTGGCTCAGTTTCAGTACCTGCAGCAACCTTAAACCTCATAAAGCTATGCTTATATTCATTTTGACCTAGTTTGTGTCAGTAATTCACGTCCAGTGTGAGGCAGGCAGTGGTGTGAAGTTCATACAATGTTGTTAAAAAGTAAATGCTGTGTGATTGGGGAGTTGGATGGATGTGATTAGTATTTAACTTCTTAAATTGAGGACATTGATCAAATCCTTTTGCACTGGGAGTCGATGTTGACATTTTCTTTTAAGTATGGTCCACGATCATTTCTTAACCTTGAAGGGATAAATTTGACACATTGCTGAGTGATACTCCTCCCGTGACTTTCTTGAGTCTTCAAGCTCAATACCTGGCAAAAGGACTAATGCACCTAATTAGGAAACACTCTGGTGCATGTGAAATCCAAGCGGCAACCTCCTGCTGCGAGAATTGAAGCCAATACGGAAGTCTTAAAAACTGCAATGTACGCTTGAGGCAGGCTAAGAAGTACCGGAAACCACGTACACACCAATCCAAAAAAGGCAATCTTTACAGCAGAAATAAACATGTTTACAGCCTGGTTCAAAAATGAGTTTAGTCTAAATATCTGATTTCTCGATCGGCACACACTGTACGGGGATGAATTTTTCATAACGGGGCAGTTTTGAAGATATTAAGATTACGAGTTTTCCATTATGAGAGGCACAGCTGACTTGATTGACAGGCGGGAACACTGTAGCTGTTGGCTAGGAGGCTCAAAGCCGCCTCTTCACCTCACACTAGCTCGACATCGGTTAGGTTGAGTTCAGTATTTCCAATATGGCTCCTGCTGATGATTGGCTTCAAAACAGCGCTTCAAAAACAGATGGGTGACATCAAGGATAGTACGTCCATTATTTGTACAGTCTATGGTGAAACCACACCTTGTAGTTTGATAACTTTTGTTTTTGTGAAAATAAAACAATAAAGATATAACGCCTAATACCTGTCATAACCACTGACTGCATATTATGATGGACACTGTGCCTCTATTCTCTTCCCAATGTGAGATGTGAAGCCAAAGCACGTACAGAAGCAATCTGGCTAACATATGACAGACCTCTGCAACCCAAAACACACATTAAACTTACAGATAAAACGTCAAACCTCCCTCAGTTTGGTAAAGCTCATAGCAGAGCAGATTCTTGAGTTGGTTTATTGACTCTTTTGTTGGTGGTTGTTACGTTTTCTCTCGCTGTTCTTCTCTACTCTTCTTATCCAGTAAAGAACGCTGAGTCTGCATTTGTAAACAGAGCTGTCAATCAATCATCCTTTTAAAAACAAATAATTAAATCTAAGCCAAGAAAATAATCCATTTTGATATAGTCTATGGTCATAACAAATGTGAGATGTGAGAATGGAAAGTATCTTCTTATGTTCTTCACAGTATATAAGTCAAAAGATCTATGCTCCATCAGGAAAGATGTAGTAACTTAAATTTCACCGCACATACTTTTCTATCAGATAGTACTACAATACAAAAATGTTTAAAATATAACTAAATTATTAATAAATAAATAAAATCGCACTGACAGGTACAAACGAAATCTTTGTTGAATGTTTTAATTTGAATATCTTGACTCGTTTGTTTTTTTATAAAAAAGGTTAAATTAATATCTGCTCAGCTCTGGTGCTCCAGCTTTTTAATTCATATGAATGAACACAATTAGACGTGCCATCTTGAAACATTTTGCTCATACATCTGATATTTAAACTCTTTCGTTTGGCTTCAGTACGCTCTGAGGCTCATGGAGAGAAGAACAGATTTTCAGCACAGGACCTAAGTGCTTTTTTACGATCATTGTAAATATTGAACTCAAGAAGATGGATGAATTGGGGAAATGTAAAGTATTCATTGACATTTGAGTTGCCTCTGGTGTTAAATTGAAATCACCCTGAGCTGGTTAATGGGATGACATTTTTTCCCCTCATGCCTGTGCAGGTCAATGAGGGTTTGATGAATCTACTTTGGCATTCACACTCCTGATTTATTATTCATTGAATTCGACTGTGGTCACTGAGATTTAGACACGGCTGCTCTTTTTTTTTTCTAAATACACAGAGAATTGATCTGTTGAACATGCAGGTCAATTTATTGGTGTATCAAAGAGCTGTGTATGTTTTTATAGATGAAATAAAAAAATAAAAAACCCATACACCTCACACACATACTGTTAACTTATTTCACTTGTTTGAGACTTTGAAACTTAACTGGCTTTTTATGACATCCTAAATCTACATGAATTATGAATTACCCTCAGGTGTATTCTTCCGAAATACAATGAAAAGTGCTTGTAAACAAGAAATATAGCAGTAAATTACCTGTTTTCAGGGTAACAAAGCGGCTTCTGTTTGAGCAATGAGGAATAAAACATACCTGCAGGCTTTTTGAACATGTTGAGAAAAGGGGGACACAGATGTCAAAGATCTGGGACACCTCAACATGAAGCCATAAATCCAGACTGACCTGCACAAACCAGGATGTCTGGTCACTGCAGCAGACCCCCTGAATGTGTCAGGAACACTTCTCTGAAGTGGTGGTGCCTGTTGTTTGTCACCACTGTCATAAAGTAGGTAATCTCTTGATCATACTCAAGTCTGTTGACCACATTCACAGCTAACTACATGGAAATAATTGCAGCAGAATGAAAGCTTCCCCTAAGTGCAGCTTAGGTTTGCTATGGATACAACAAAGGGATTGAAAGCAGTGGATGGAGAATCAGTGTATTTCAGTCTGCTACACTTCTGTCATAAATAGAGCATTTATGATTTGCACTTACAGTTGTTGGGAATAGCTCCTCTGTGGAAGTTCTTGAAGAACATGGTTCTGCTGAGGGAGTCGTCCTTCCCAGTAAACATACATGAACATGACTCTTTGTTAATTCAACAACAGGAAACAGCAGGCTGCTGCTGCTGCAGAAAACAGCATTAACATGACTGTTTCCTTTCCCCGAAAACAAAACTTGATGGGTGACTGGGTTGCTGTGTAGGAAAATAACAGAAACTGCACTTTATAAGAGAAACAAAGGAAAAAAACCCGTCTGTTTTCTGAAAGATGCTGTCAGAATTATGACTCCCTATAGTCATCCACTAATTCGATCATAGGATACATTAACAAAGGAATTGGGAAAACAAAAAGTAAATGTGAGGGATTTATCAGGGGTAAATTCATTCATGGTGTACCAAAGAAAGCCAACTGAAGGAGTTGACCCTCTTGTGAGCAAAATCAACTGAACTGAATTGAAGACCTTAGCCTCCTTATATAGCCTTGCTCTACTGATTAACACCAGCTGAGGGAGATCACACGTGTTCACAGTAACGAATGATTACAGACACAACCTGTTGATCAGATTTGGATCTCTTCTTCCAAAAAAACCCCTCTTTTATCTAATTTAAGACTCTAGATCCATAACATGACACAGAGATTCACAATCATTTAAGAAATGTGTTTTCTTAACTTTCCTGGACAAAACATTACAGCTCTTTCTTTCTTACAGTTATTCAATCTCAGTTGTATTCCTTCTTTTATTGAAATGGTGCAGGGTATTTGCTAAATTGTCTCGGGTTCATCACAACTAACAGCTATTATTTACACAGCTAACTCTATATTTATCATGTTTTTCCCTCTTTCAATGATAACCACTGATTTCTAACTTCAAATTGAGGCTGTAGTGATAGTATTGCCGAACACTGACTTCCAGTTCCCTCTCATACGCTTCAGACTTCCCAGACGAAAATTTTACTGCTCAAGGCTTTGTCACTTCAGCCTCATTCAAGTTTCAAATTGTTCCCATTCGTTTCTCATTAGTTTCTCTTAAAATTCACCAGGAGAAATTTGAGACCATGACATGAGTCTTATTTGAGACCTAAATGAGAGATCTCATTAATGGCTAATTTTCTTTCCTTTTTTTAAAAATATATTTTTGGCCTTTTTGCCTTTATGTGATAGGACAGCTGAAGAGAGACAGGAAATGTGGGGAGTAGTGAGCGGGGGAAGAAATGCAGGAAATGGTCGACCTGCCGGGAATGGAACCGGCGACCCCTGCGATGAGTACTATAGCCTCTGTATGTGGGGCGCTTAGACCGCTAGGCCACCGGCACCCAAAGGAATCCACCCCTTTAATTGTAATAATCTGGCTAAATCCTGTCAGCCCTTTTGCGGCCCATATTTTTAAATATATCGTCTGTCATACCTGGAATGAAATCGCTATCTTTTGCAATTTCTCTCAAATACACTAAATATTTGTGAATATGTTTTCTTCCAAACAGACTTGGAAAGGAATGACCATTTTGTGAAGTCAAAGAAGAGATCATTTGACATCTAAATAACTGATCTTGCAAGTGGTTCAAATGTTTTAATGAGAATTGTAAGTTTGTGGACAATTACATTGAAATCTTAATTTTGCAGGGCACTTAAATGTTCATGAAAAGATGAGCTCAGGCTCTTTCTTTGTTCCATCTGAGCTCAACTTGAGACACAAAAACTGAGTCTGACAAAAACAAATAGATGAGGTTAGATTGAGACTATTGAGAGAGCTCCCTGATTTCTCCGCCTGAGCTCAAAAGGAGTCACAACACTTGAGAAATACCTGAGGATCATTTCAGATTTTGACGAGATCTCCTTTTGAACTGAAAGGGAGACTAAGCTGAGACTTTTTGCAACTTTTTTTTGAGGGCAAGAATGAGAAACAGGAGACATAAGCTATAGTCTAATTTTACTTTCAAACAGATCGCATTGTTGTCTAGGAGACATAAATGAAACACTTTTGAGATCTCCTCCTTAAATGTCTTTTCCTATGGGTTAGCAGTAGTCAACTATTTTAATTTGTTTCAAAAGTTGCAGAACAAGGTTAATATCCTCATTGACTGTGGCTAAGTAATTGTGAATATTTTTTGATTAGTTGAAGCTAAACAATTTCAATTTCCACTGATAAACAACATCAAAAAATCTCTCAAGTGTTCTAATTGAACTGGTTACATTTACTCTTGGGTCAAAAACTCAGATGTTACCATTCAAACATCATTAAAATACTTTTGCTCCTTTGTCAATGCAGACTGCCTCTTCCCTTTTCTTCCTCTTCTGCCTCGGAGACTTTGAGACAGTGAAAAAGGGAGTCAATTAGGCAATTTCACTCTTGCTATTTTTCCCTAACAAATCTTAATGAATATGCATTAGCATACAGTCAGCTTATCTTTGTTAGCTTGTTAATTTCTGCTTGGCTGCAAAATGCTCCACATATAGACATTGGCTGTTTTATATGAAGTTTATCAAGTATCTTCCAATGAGAACTGTTACGTGATATGGTTGTAAATGGGATAGTTAGAGCATTAATCTTGAACCTAAACAGTATGCTAGGTTGAAGGGACTGACAGATTAACTTATCTGAAGGTCATTGTATTGTCTAAATAGGTCATTCCACATATATGCTTTAAGAATAATCAGTCTAAGGTCTCAAGTTTTGGGTGTTGGAATGAGTCTTTTCCTGGTTTTCCACAATTGCAGCAGAAATGAATCCAGAGGAAAGGATATGGACTTATTTCACAATTGCACATAAATCTGTTGACATAAATGTCAAAGCAACTTTCTCCTGGACGTTTTGCACTTGTCATTTTCTATCTCAACGACGTTAAGAAAATAAAAGCACCGTGTTTACCATTAGCAAATAACAAGATGTCAAGCTTTAGAAATCTAATATCTTCTCCCTTTATTATCAACAGCTTAAGGCGGCGCAGGCTGTCAACTCAAACTGAAAAAAGAAAGAAGATAATAGTCATAACAAAATAAACTTTTATTCCCCCTACTGCTAGTTGATCAGAGTCCAGATGGATGAGTATGGTGAGAGGGTTATAACAGGTTGAAGTAGGAGATAGAAGTGAAGTGACAGTCAACCTGTAGAGACAGGAATGAACTTTCAAAGAAAAAACACTTCAACACTTTGATTCATTCAGATTTTTTTTTAATTAATGTTTTTTTCCATCATAAAGCCCTGAAGGACTCTTTAAAAACCCAGTTGAGATTTCTGAAAGCTTATTTATTGAAAAATAATCTTGTATCCTTTGTCTTTGTCCTCTGTCCTCCCCCTCCCTTCGTTTTTTCGCGACCACAGATGATTGCATTGAGCGATGTTGCCTCAGACTTGGGGTTCGGTCTGATAAATGACTCTGCCCATCATTGGAGGAGGGGAGAAAGAGCGAGGAAGATAACCTGGTTGTCCATCATCCTTTGTCCAAGTGCAGAGAGGAGATTGGATATTGACCCGAGGTTGCCTTCTCCAAGCAAAGATATTTGAAGACTCTGTCATGGAATGACGGAATAATCCCAAAGCTGCGTTCCTTTACAGTCACTGCTTCTTCATGTGGTTATTTTCCAACTGAAGCCCCTTACTTTTCCTGTGACGCAGTTCTAAATATGACATGTTGAATATCATTTGACCGGTCAGTGTATAGTAAGTACTACTATCCTGTAGTTTTAGGGTTAATGTGAATGTCTGTTTGTACTGTGGTTGGCAACAAATGCCCTTTTCCCTTGATCTTGATGATGCCTGCAGCCCTGTTCTGGGAAGTCTAACTGCTTTTCATCTGCAGCATGTTGGACTATTACAGCTGTCACAACAACTACAGTCCACTGAAATCTTGGCAGCTAGTCATGCTCACCTTCAGCTCCATGCATGCCTGATTCTCATCTCTCTATATTTACCATGATTGGAGGGAGCTGCCTCACTGCAACATCAGGCAATTTTTCACAGCTCTACACCCGTTCAGGCCTGTGGGTTGTCAATCTGTGTCTTACTCTTTCGTGTCTGTCCCTCATCTGTCCTGTCACTATAGGCAGTCTCTGCACAGCGCCACCTGGCCATGGCGAAAGTCTCTACAGGGGCAAAGACGTCTGTATTTGGGGGAGTGTCCTGCACAGCTGAAGAGGAGGGGTTCCCGCTGGAGGCCGCACTCCCGCCGTACCACTGAGAAGGCTGGTAGGATGTGGTTAATTTCGGAGTCTACAACCTCGCACTGCACCTCTAACCTGAGGGGTGAAACAAAGGAGAAAAGGTCTCTATATACACCCTAAAATAACACATCACTGGGTTAAAGTCAGGGGAAATATCTCTGCTTTTTTCAAAGGTTTACTTTGAAATTCAAGTAATAAAACTTATTTTCATTTGAGAGAGGTAACAGGAAAGTGGAATTGGCATAACCTCAAAAATAAAAGGAATGTAGCGACAGGAAAATAGAGAAATTTTATCACTTTCATCTCACTTCAGAGGCCAATTTTAAAAGAGAGCAAAAAAAAAATTGGAAAAGAAGCGACAAAGAAGTTGGGAAAACTGCGAGGCAGGTATGCGATGTCAGCGTGAGGAAGATAAGTTGTGTCAGAGAGCAAAGCTGAACTACGAGGAGGAGTGAGAGAACAGAAACAAAGGGGAACGGCACTGTAAGCCGACACAGAGGGAAGGAAAGTTAACTCAAAAGATACTTGGCAGATGAAACAAGAGGAAAGAATGAGAGCTGAAAGCAGTCAGGAGGGGGATTTTAGGAGGAGAGGCTCAAACACCAGCAGGCTTTCAGTCTCTCTGCTCCAGAAGTGGTGACGTCTCAAACATTTTGAGTTCAGCTGGGTGGAGTTGGTACAGTAAAACAAAAAACCTGGTGAGTTTAAGTTTAGTCTCTTAGTGTCAACTTATATCACAGAAAATATTATTTCTGGCACTGCAAAGGTACACGACAGGTTTAGGTGCAATTTTGCTTAGATGCAGCAAACTGTCAGGAGCCTTTCAGTTGCAGAGCTTCTTTTTCCTCATAGGGTCTTGATTTTATTTAGACTGTAGGCCAAAATATTGTTTTCTTATTTTCTGATTCTTGTCTTTTATGACAACTATATTTTGACTGAAGTTGATTAAGCATAATATATGATATATGTTGATAATAATATATGATATCATTATATATGAACTATCATGTCATAATCATGATTGTTGCAGACATGACTTAAGTGCAAATAATGCTATCAAAGGTTTATATGTCTCCATTTCAAGAAGTATCAAAAATTGTCTTCTCTCCTCGGGGACATCCCTTAAGGTTACGTCAAAGGAGGAACTTACAACGTATTTAAGTGAACAATGGTTGTCTGAACCAGTGTTTCCCACACATAGACAACACATGGGTGGGCAACCCAAGTCTGTCTGCAGACCATTTTTACATTTTCCTTTAGGGTGTGACAACGCTTCATGCTATCAGTGAAGTAGACAATCTCTGTCTCTGTCAACCCTTGCGTCTGTAGAGAAAAAAAAGAGAAAGATTCCCTCCTTTTGAAGTGCAGTTAGTTGCTGCCAATCTCCTTCTGCACTCTTATTTTTGGATTGTTACAAAAAACAACGTTGTCAACAAGCCTCATCCACTCGTGGATCACCTGTTGTGGAACATTTCATCACATGAGCTGTGTTATTTGGAGTTGATGAATATTGTCATGCAGAAAAGAGAAAAGGTATGAGGCGGGGCAGGAGAGGCTGTAATAAAAATAGAGTGATGATCATATATTGTATGTCACTATTTGCCACAGGTACATCGTCATCCTGTGGGAAACACTGAAAACCGACTCACCCTCTGAGGGCCTCCTTGTTGTTGATGAAGCGGAAGTGAGCAGGTTCACAGATGAAACCAGCTGAGTTGCACGCCTCCACACAAGACTGACCCTCTTGAGATACAAGCAGCCTGAGGGAGCTGAGAGGAGGCCAGGCAGCGGGAGCCGTCACATTAGATGCCCAGCCGGCGGCAGTAGAGTTGGGAAGGGGTACAAACAGAGGTCCTGTGATCCTGCTGCCTCCAGCAGACCCGGGTCTTGAAAGGTTTGCTGGAATGTAGGGGGGCTCTGGGAAGCAGAAGTCCTGGAGGTGACAGATATGTAGAGCTAGTAAGTGCAAGCATGATGTTATCACCAACTGATGGAAGAATAACTAAGAGTGTGTCTTTTATTATGTTTTTAGACAGACAGTGACGAAGCATGGTATTAAATCTTGTGATAAACAGGAATCTAGTTTAAGTGTCTCCTGGCATAAAAACTGTAGTGCTGGCTCTTGTATCTAAACTAGCTGCCAGTCAGGGGCAGACTGAGGTTGTTGAGAAACCCTCTGCAGTTTGTCAATCTTCTAGTGTGGGATTATTAAAAAAATATCAGTCTTTCATCCTCATCCTCCATCATCATCATCACCACACTTCTGCTCTCTCTCCTCATTCATTCCTCGGCTTTAGAGCCAGAGGGCAGAGAGGTGGATCGTAATGAGAGTTAGCATTGTAGCTTAACCAGCAGTCTACATACATGGAGGGCAGGGACACTGATTCAAACTCACAAGCAGAGTTACACAGTGTGCTAGGTGTTGAAAGCACATATTTTTTTGTCCAAAGCTTTCAGTTGAACATGATCCTCACCTGATGCTGTATGTAGGCGTGCACTCTTTCCAGCATCCCCTCACAGGTGTACTCATAAGGCAGATATGGCTCAACCTGATGATTACACACAAAAACACACAGACACAGTTTTGACCCATCATTGTTTCCACATTATTTTGCACTTACTGTAGTCTACTTTATATGCTGTTTCTTCATTGTTCACGTTAATTGCAATAAATTGTCTCTTCTCCCTGTTAATTGCTGCTGATGAATGTTTCTATTGTGAGATTTCAGAGAAGCCTAATCACTGTGTGCCACTGCCTGGAAACTAATTAGGCTTTATTTGCATACCAATAGATCATCTCCTGCTGTGATGTGCCTGTATTAAAACTAAGGCACACTTTTAATTGGCCTAATTAAAGAGGTGCTGGAAATATTGTACATATCTACTCTTTTGTGTGTCTCTTTTACCAACATGTTCAATACTCGCTAACAAAATATCTGACAAAAAAAGGATTCAACTGCCATGCTAGCATTAATACAAATTCAGTTAGCTGATTTGATGAACTACTTTGTGTTGTTCATATCCTGGTTTGAAATCAGCCACACTCTATGGAAAATGAAAAATGTGGCGTCTTATTTGACTTCAAAGAAGTTGTCACAAAAGAGTAACAGATGGAAAGACTTTTCTCCACATTTCTCTGAGGCTAACAGCCGACCAACTTCAGACATTCGAAGTGGCTCGTCTCTATACCCGAATGCAAAAGACCTGCCTTTGTAAATGATACACGACTCACTTAATTGCATTTCCAATCTGAAATCAAAGCAGTCGACGGTTCAGCCATGTGTGAAATCAGACTTGGCCCATTTCAAGTGAAAAGCACTGAGAAGCAAGTATGCAGAGATGATGCAATTTAAAAAGTTACACACGCTGCAAATCTGATCAAAGCTTTACGTTAATCTACTTTGTAAGCTGAAGCAGAGAGTAAACACGTGGACAGGAGGGCACCCTGACATAACAATGAACTGTATCTAACAATCTCACCATCCTTTGGTTTTAATGAGGCATCTGACAAAGAACATGCATACCAGACTAACTTTTTCATCCATGCGAAATACACTCAACTTTAAGACAAGGAGAGTTTAAATCAATGGCGGCTTGGATTATTGAATCATAATTTAGCCAACGATTGTTTGGATGGAGGGAGAAAGATTTAAGTACAGAAAATGAAATGAAAAGAGACAGAAAGAAGGGAAAGAAGAAATGAAAGAAAAAAAAACAACAAGGGTGAAAGAGAAAGAGAGAAAACCACAAAGAAAGAGATGAAGAAAGGATTTATTGGAACATGAGGACTTGTCAGCCAGCCAGAGATTGCTTTGTCCCACATGACTGAACTTGAGCTTCTGTCACACACACAAACACACACATACAAATATACGTACACACACATACACGTATAGTGTGTTAAATGAGTATCTTGAAGTGAGTGGCTGTAATGTGAAGGTAAGGCTCTAAGTGTTGATTAGTCGATGAGAGTGAATTCAGTTTCTCTACAATTGAGTTAATTTGTTGGTGTTCAGATGAAAGCAAGGAAAGGTGTGTGTGTGTGTGTGTGTGTGTGTGTGTGTGTGTATTCTGGGGCATTGTGCCTCCAGTGAAGGGTGACGGGGTGACAGTGCAGACAGAGACAGAGCAGTCAGCCGGTGCTGCTGAACTGTAGCCTGTCTGACAACACAGACGAGACGCAGAGATGAGAGCAAATACAGACAAACACACACACACACACACACACACACACACACACACACACACACACACACACACACACACACACACAGACACACGCACACACACACACACACACACACACACACACACACACACACACACACACACACACACACACACAAACACAGACATACTCAGCTATCACTGCAGATATCAACTTTCCTCTAATCTCCATGCACACTATTTCTAATCTGCTGAAGGCACAAACTATTACAGCGCGTTTAAAGGACCATGCAGACAGCTGTCGCACATCATCCCTCTATGCCCTTCAGTCGAGACTGATACTTTTCGGAGCAATCAGAGCACATTCAAAAATACCAAAAGGAATTAAATAGATGGCTGACATGCAGAGGAGCAAGCCTGCAGCCCTAACATGGCTAATGTGGTGACATTAGGCACAGTATGATGTAGTGGGCATCTTTTCTTTTACTACCTCTTTTTAAAATATCTCCTGGGCAGCCAAGGTTCTGCAAACACATCTCCTATTAACTGTTATTAACTAAAAAAACATGGGCTGACTATATGCCCTTGACCATGAGAGCCACCTTCAGAATAGCCATCCACTGCTGAATGTCTCAATTTCATGTATTAGATGCACTGGCATCTTAAATTAGCTAAAGATCATCTTCCTGATATATGAAATTCTGTGAAATGTTAGCCTGGTTCACACAAGTCTCCCATTTGGATGCTATCAACAGTTGATGTGGTAACTCAGTCTGCTCCTCTCTCTCTGGTAGCTCACTTACCTCTCTACATTCTTTTCACATTTTCTTCCTGTTTGTCTCACTTTCCAGAAAGATTTCATCTCCCTGGTTGACTCCTTAATTAACCTCTCTCCCACTCTTGGCACTTCCTCGTGTTGTTAAGATTCTCGATCAGCCCACATTTCATGCATGCAAAAGTTCAGCACTCTGCAATATCAGGAGTCTTCCTACGTACTGGCAAAGTTGCCCTGGAAGGCTTCACTGTGGCAAAAGCTAGTTTGCAGTCATATCCAAGTAGAGAAATAAACAGTTTATCAAACTCACAGTGACATGAGGTTCATCATGGCCCCTTACATCAGCTATGCATACAAAATGTGATGTTTTTTGAGAGGACAACTGAAGAGAGACAGGAAATCCAGGGAGCAGAGACAGCAAATGGTTGAGGCCGAGAGTCGAACTAGCGACCGCTGCAACAAGGAATAAAGCCTCTGTATATGTTGCGCACTTAGACTGCTAGGCCACCAGCACCCATAAATGTGATGTTTTCATTTTGTTTCTTTTCTTAAACTTTGATGTCAAACAGATACAGTTTGTTGAACTTCAGGGTAATGAAAATTCAAATTTTAGAGTTTTGTAGCACTGGGCAGATTGATAAACGGTCATAAGCTCCTTAAAATAGTCCAGATAGCTCTCACTATTCATCCTCAAATAATCAAGGATGATTTCAGGATGTATTAGTGAAAAATTTCTCAGCATATCCATGACGCTGAAGACTGCTCTGCTCTCAGTGTAAAGAAAAGGCTCTCCCATCTCATTGTCTGACAGCTTACCTTCATCTGGGGTTTTACAATGCACAGATCTCTCTGCCTACTCCTGTGAATCATGGTGTGCAGCGGGGTAAGCGTACCTTTGTCCTCATGATTTCCCTGATGGCAGTGTCAAACTCCAGCGAGTTGTTGTAGTCCACTGTCATTACGTGAGGTCTGCCAATGTACTGCTCTGCATACGGGTGCTGTGAGGACACCTATGAGACAAATGTGAGGCTTCCAGTTAGAGCTCTGTATATTTAAAATACATGTTTTGATCACAGTGTGACTGTGGGGAGTTTTCTTACAATGATGTTGCTGTCCTTAGTCATGAAGCCTTTAATGTGTAATATTTAGTTGTCCTAAACCATAATCATATATTATATTCTCTAATGTAGCAGGTCAGCTATTTGCTGCATTTTTTAGACATGCCTTCGGAAAACATACTGGACCCAATGAGTCTATTTCAATACTTGAACACAGTGTTCAAAATAATGGTTAGTGCCAAAGACCGTGAACAAGGAACACCATGTTCAAGCCTCTCATCAGACACCTACATGTGTCTTCAGACACACTTTGTGCCAGTTCCTTTTGGAGGATCTACAGTTGAATAAAGGTACTTAGCCACTTGGCTGGTAATGAAAGTTTCAGTCGCCAAAATACTGGTGATAGGAGTCAAAAAATAAAAAATATTTTTCTTACTTCTCTAGAAGTGGGCTTGCCTCTGAAGAACTCGTGATTGAGTGAGCTGTGAGGTGGGTGGAACTTGGGCTGCAGGAAGATGCAGCCATTGGCTATTGCTTCAAGAGGGGCGGGCCCTTCGTAGGGGAAACCAAAGCCGATGAAGAGCTAAGAAAACAATCATAATGATGAGTATCAACATGTTTTACATCAGTCACTGTGAACTGTTACTTGACAAATTTTAGAAGTATTTAAGGTGAGAAATCCAAATGAGAAACAGAGAAGTGAAGCTGCAGCTAGGCCTGTTTGCTCTCAGAATGACATCAGCAGTGAGAATCCAGCTGATAAAGCGCTGTGAGCATGTGTGAGTGTTTGTGTGTGGTGTTTCCTTCAGTGTCTTGCCTTGGCCTTGCGCAGTAGTTGCTGCAGCTCATGCTGCGGCAGAAGGCCGTGGTTCTTCACAAAGGCCGGGACCTCCGGAGGTCTTTGGGTCTCATAGTAGACTGTGCCGTGGACCTCCATGTATCTGTGAAGAATCTGCAGGAAACCTTCCTTACCCTGCTGGGAGAGGTGGGGTAAAGGCGGGGGTTGGTGAGATTGAGGGCAAAAGGTGAAAAGAAGAGAGTGCAGGGATGAAATTGTTCCGGAAAAGAACAGAGAAGAGCATGACTAAAAGATTTGTGTTGAAGTACAGTATCTAATCTCTGTATGATGCTGTCAGCGTTTGGTGTCAGTACGATTGTATTGAGTGTAAACATGCTTTTTGAAATGGACCTCATCCTTTAATCCTTTTTTTGCAGCAAAATCCCATTATAACAAGATAAATAAAGACACTTTTGTCCAGCAGTCAGTGAACAAAATCTATTTCTTTAAATGTGTTGCTTGTGAACAGTCTTTTTGACACAGTGCATTGTTCTTTTGGTGAGTATGACAGTCTCACAAGTAAATAAATTGTAAAATATACATAGAAGAGCAAACAGAAATAGAAAAGTAACTGAAACAACAGTAGGCTGTAGGTTTGAACTGAACCACCCTCTGCTCTCTGCAGCAGCTACTGTTATTTGATTTGTAAGTTCATATTGGATACACATCAGTTAACTGCACCCTGCTTATTCTATTACCTACAGAAGAGGTTCATTGATTGTGGACTGAATATGAGCCTTTGAAGCAGAATCTGGTGTATGATTTATTCAAGGAATCAACAGGTTATTTACTGAAAGGACAACAGAATAGAAAAATAAAATGTCAGTGTACTTAAAAATGCTATTTTGCTTTGGCTTGTGTGAAAATGTTTCACTTTCACATATTTGCAGCTCTGCATTTATCTCCACTTGCTTTTAACATTGCATCTGTGCTGTGAGGGAGCCAGAGCGCCGCACTGTCAGAGTCAACATGGAGCCCAATGACCGGGAGGACCAAATATCTAACCAGCATCAGTTAACAGCCAAACCTGCATCATGTGAATGGAGCGTAACTCTGGGCCAGAGTATCGACTGGCCGACTGGTGTTAAGCAGCTTACTGTATCCCTGCACTGTGGTGTGCCCCCCCCCCCCCGCAGCCGTAATTCAAGGCTGTAGTAATCGATAGCTTCCTCTGTGAGGATTTTCCCAGCCAATTAGGAGATTAGCTCAAGCGCTAAGTGCAACAGACAACATGAATTAGCAGAAGGAGAAACACTGGTGAGGAGGAGTGCAGATCCTATAACCTGTACTTGTAGCAATTGCTTTCTCTCTCTCTCTCTCTCTCTCTCTCTCTCTCTCTCTCTCTCTCTCTCTCTCTTTCTCAACATGCTTTGGATTAGGGCTGGTAATAGGTATGTTCTGCTGTGCTGATCTTTATTCCACTCTTGTAGGATCAAGGAAATAATTTGCAAGACGATGTTTACATGTTAAGTTTAATGTACATAGCATGCTGGCAAGAAAACACATCTGCTGACCTGTTGCTGTGGCTTTCAAGCTTGTTTGAGAAATTGGACATTTGTTGTTAAAATAGATGTCTGCACAAGATTCTTGATGACTTTGTGGACATGAAATATCAGACAGAGGAAGATAACAGCATGTTTCTAATATGTATGATGAAATAACCATAAGCTGGGTGGGTGCCACTTGAAAACGATGACATAGTTTACTGCTGCATCCACCAAATTAGCCAAGCAATGCTCTCTTTGTTTCAGCACAGAACTAAATAATTTTGGTATGAAGCAAAAAGAAAATCAATCCATCAAATTCCTGGCTCTGTACCTAGTCCTTGTGCTTTCAGAAAAGTTGGAGGATAAAAAGATAATCACTGTTATACATCAAACTCTTCAGGAGTGATGGCAGTCTATGTGGATGCTGTGGTGCATTTGAGTGTGCTCGTGAATTTGTGACAAGTAGCTCTTCATAAATCACTTTCCTGGATCCAGCCCTGACAGTAGCTGTGTTTGCATAAATCCTTGTGTGCATTACCAGACACTGTTCACAGTAACTTGTGCCTTTTTGCATTTGCATAGACTGTGAGATGGACAGTACAGGCGTATGTGACAGTAGAGTTCTCTTACCTGAAGCTAATGAGAAGCCAACCGGATTCACAGCAAAATAGAAAAATAGAAAAAAAACCCACAAGAGAAAGTTAGACAAAAATGTGGGAAAACAACAACAGGAACCAGAAAAAAACATCTCATAGTAGTGTAGATTTTCTGCTTTTGCCCAAGCTTTTGTAAATTAGCATATTGTATTTTTACATCCCCTATCTCAACTCTGTGTCTCTTCTACAAGCAAAAACAACAAAGAATCCCTGGGAATTGTACAGACAAACTGTGAAAAGTAATGGCAGCAAACAGTATCTTTATAATCATTTTAACAATGGAAGTGCAACTGTGCCCCTCTGCAGTATGCACAGGAACAAGCAGACAGCTTTGGAGGGGGAAATTGCCAGTAAATTAAAGCTGAAAAATTGTGTATATAGAGCCACATGAAGCTGAGCTGTAATGGTGCAAACAGCAGGGTGTGCAAAATGCTGTCATTGGATTTTTCTGTTAACTCTGCATTCTTTTGTTGGAAGTGTAGTGTCGTAGGGGGGTGTATGTATGTGTGTGAGTTTGCATGTGTAAACACTGGAAAAGGCTGCAAGTATGAATGAGTCATATTTGAACCTGAGGTACAAACAATACTTCAAAAAAAAAAATTCAATGTATGTTTGTGAAAGCTGAAACATGTTCACCGATGCATTGCATGTTTACAGGGTCGTGTACTGGACACATACAGTAATGTTTGCATGACAAAAAAAATGTATGTGCACGTGGTTACATTTGTCTACATTTGAGTGTTTGCTTTTGTGTTGTTACCCTCCAGCAAATGGATAAATAGGTAAATAGAAACATTTGTTGTCCATACCTTCCACATGCTGGCCTCTTTCCCGTACACTACGGCCATGTTGTTGACTTTGTTCTGCTGGATGCTCCTCTTCTCTGTCTCGTTTAGCTCCTCCGAAACAAAGCCCATGAATGAGTTGTCTGGTGTGTGAGCTGAATGTTTGTGTTTGTGAGTAGTAGGTAAGTAGAAAACATAGGCAGGGACAAAATAGAAAACACAAAGAGAGAAAGGGAGTATCATTGTGAGTACGAGCAAGACAGGAAAGACAGAGAGGAGCACTAGACCCTTACAGAATGGCATTTAATGGCTAAGTCAATGTGATTATGGCTCCTTGAGTACTACATACAAGTGATTATCATAAAGACATCTGCTGTGAGACAGCTCTACTGAGGTATACTGAAAATTTGACATTATAAAAACCAACTATATTCACTGTTTTACAGCTAATTCCACTTGTGTACCCTCACAGGTCACGACAGTTTGCATTTTCTGCAGTAAGCATTCTGGTGTATGAATGAAAGCAATAAATTCTGGCTCCGGCTGCTGTCTGACAAGTATGAAGCAATTTGTAAAGGTTGAATCAGCCATAATAGCCCAGGATGGCTTGGAATGTTGGCGTCTACAACAGCACATATTGACGTTATAATGATCCTGCTGTTGAGTGCCAACTATAGCTAAAAGGGCATGACACTGTTGAGAAGTGAATATGAGAGCTGACGAGAGATAAGTAGTCAATGTTTCAGTCAGGAGCAGGGAAGAGAAAGAAGATGACGAGGGCTTTGAAAAGAGCAGATCATAACGTGTAGCATGAAACAGAGGAAGAAAAGCTCAGAAATGAAGAATAGATTCAGCTTGAAGGGACGTTAGAAGCTGTGGTGGTGCTGAAAATAGCTGCATTAGACACATTAATCCAAATTAATGGGGACAGGAAGCCACACCTGTCAGAGAAAGTGAAAACATTGTTTTGGAGTCATTTTATCATTTTTAGAACGGCTGTCAGAACTGATGACGGATCTGTGTGTGTGTGTGTGTGTGTGTGTGTGTGTGTGTGTGTGTGTGTGTGTGTGTGTGTGTGTGTGTGTGTGTGTGTATGTGTGTATGTGTGTGTGTGTGTGTGTGTGTGTGTGTGTGTGTGTGTATGTGTGTGTGTGACAGTTAAGAGTTTTGATTTTGATCTTTTGAAGTGATAAAATTCAAATGTTTGCCAGGATGTGAGGATATGAAGTTTAAAAAAACATTTCAGCATCCTATTTTTAAAAGAAGTATAAATTGATGTTTTCATTCCTTTCAAACAGCTTTTAATATTATGAAAATGTGTACTGTGTAATAAAAAGGGGAACAACAACAAAAAAGACAGAGGAGTTGTGTTATTCTTACGGAACATGGTCATGTACTGCCTGGCATTGAGGTTCCAGTAGCCCCAGTTGGTCCGGTATCCGTGCAATGTTGCATATTCCTCATGATTGTACGCTGGCTCCGTCCCGAAAGTGTCAATCACTCTAATATGACATCTACAAAAGAAAAAACAAACAAGTTTAAAAAAAGGTGTCCATGGTCCATGTGTTTTATGCACAATCTGTAAACATAGATATGATAATTACACAGATATGATACATTTTTAATGACCAAACACATCCGTCTTAAATGCAGTTCAAAGCAGGATTAGATACATTCATTGATTTATTTGTTGTGACAATGTTACTTTAGTAACAATACCCATTGTATATAATTACTGTCACATACAATGACTTGTTGTATTGACTTTTGAATGCATTCAAAATCTTGTATAAGTACATGAAGGTTTGATATATACTTCATTACACAACACATTTGTAATCATATATTTACCGCTATGATATACAGTGTGATCATTTTTAGATACCCAGCTTTCTTACTAATCACCTGACTGTGTTACATTCTTTTGGAGGGCACAAAACTTTAGGTTCATTGTTAATGGCAGATCAGTAATCAAAAGAAAAAAAAAACTAGAGTTGGGAAAACAACACATAAACTAGCAAAGGATGTTAAAACCAAGCGGCAACCTCTGGTGTCAAAATATGAAGCCCATGCGGAAGTGTTAAACTGCAATTCATTGAGCATCCGCTTGAAGCTGGCTGCAGAAACACCGGAAACCACATACAACCCAATTAAAAAAAGATGATCTTTGCAGCATTAATAAACTTGTATACAGCCTTGTTCAAATAACAGCTTGGGTCTACATAGCTACTTTCTCTATCAGCACACACTGTACTAGGGAGGAATTTCTTTCAAACTCAACGGTTCAGAAGATATTAAGATTAGAAGTTTTGCCCATTTAAGGACAAGACTGACTTGACTGACAGGAGGGAACACTGTAGCTGTTGGCTAGGAGGCTCTAAGCCCTCCTCTTTACCTCACACTTAGTTTTGTTGTGTTCAGCATTACCATTATGGCTCCTGCCGACGATTGGCTTCAAAACAGCGCTCAGGAACAAATTGGTGACATCACAGATACTACGTCCATTATTTATACTGTCTCTGGTTAAAACCCACAAGGAGCTGAGTGACAGAGGCAAGAGAAAAAAAAACAGACAGGAAGTAACCACAAACATGGTTGGGGTTTGACAGTGTATCAGGACTGGTTGAGTGAAAAGGAAATTCCAACAGAAAAGATATGAGGGAAGAGGACCTGCTGTTATTTTCTGCATCAGGTATGAATGCCAACAGAAAAACTCTAATGTATTGACATAACTTAAAACAAAGCAGGATAATATGAAGACTGTTACTTGAATCAAAATATTAAGTTAAATGCTGATTTGACCCTAAAGCTGGGTAAACACTACCAACATGGCATCTATATTTTACAAGCTTCATGAATAAATAATTTCAAACCAATTAAATCATCTTTAAATAGATACTTAGTGACAACTTGTTTGTATCTATAGTTGGCAGTCAGGTAATAAGCGGTAACATATGGTGAGTGGGTAGCCATTTGAAATAGAAATCCCTTATAAAATAGTGTACCAAACAGTACGTTGATATCATCATTAAATATATGGTTATGTCAAAATTTCAGCACTGCCTGTAATTTGTATCAACAAACTACTAAACACACAAAATCTAAATTGTAGTTTCCAATTATATTTCATATATAAGTTATTCAAATGTGCATTACACCACTATTTACTCTCTTGTTTACGAGTAAGTTTCTTATAAACCATTATTTTTATTTCATCACTGAGAAAAACAAATTGATTTTCTTGTGCCAACATCAGAACATCAACATTGTTTATCTAATCTTCTTGCAGGATACATGAGGTGTCATTTCCTAAGCACAAACTAGTTGAAAGACGCATCAAAAGTTTGCCTTCAGTTTAAAGTTAGTCAGAAGCTTCTCTCAGAGGCTTGCTGACAGAAAACTACTAGCAGCATTGATTGTTACAATACTTATCACAGTGCCACAAATAACAGTACATATCTGAAGGTTTGTCAGAAGTGAAAAAACAAAGCACTGAAGCAGAAGACGAAAAAAGCAACCTGCTATTAAGTTGCCAACTTCAGTGTGGGCATGACATGAAAATGACAGGAATGAAAAAAGTCAAACTGCACTGAAGCATTAAGGCTGTGCATCAACACAAATAATACAGTCCTGTAGATATACATCAATGTTCCCTTTAAAGCACACAGCTGTAGTTTCACACACCTGACTCACATACAGCTCAATATGTCCTTGTCTATACCAGTGAGTTTGTTCAATCTGCCCAGTCTGTAAGCTCAGGGGGATTAACCAGAGCTAATGGTGGCAGTCAACTTCCTCTGCTCTCAGTCTCTTTCCTGGCAGATAACGGTTCAGTGTGTGTGTGTTAGTATCTCTGTGTGATGGAGTGAACGAGAAAGAGCGGGCTGTTCAGATGTCATCCTTTGTTAAAAAAAAAAGTCCCTCTCATACACCACTGGCCTTATCTGTACACAGAGATCTATTTTCATCAGCTAATATTTACATGTTTATGTAGATATCTTAAATAATTGACAATAAATTAATGATCGTATTACTAGAGCTTCTTTCTTTCTTTCTTTCTTTCTTTCTTTCTTTCTTTCTTTCTTTCTTTCTTTCTTTCTTTCTTTCTTTCTTTCTTTCTTTCTTTCTGTCTTTCTTTCTTTCTTTCTTTCTTTGCCTTGGCTGTGTTTTTGGGACCTTAAGTTTATGCTTTTTTACAGTTCTTATGATTATTATTCAGGAACTAAAACAACAGGATGTAAGATTTTGATATAATCTGAACATGATTGGTAGTCCGCTTGATATGCATATGCTTTGAGAGTGATTGTACACATTAGACTTATTATATGAACTTTCATTGAAAGTATATCTATTTTATGAAGATATTAATGTTGGACTTGACTTAGCTCCGTGTTTGAGTTTTGCCATCATTTTGAGATACTCATTTTATGACTCATTTAGTACCAGGGAAAATTAACCAGCAGAAGAATTGTTGGTTGATAACATGTAGTCTATTTCAGGGGAATCTTTTAAGGATACCTAGTTTTTTAATTTTTTTTTACAGATTTCATTTTTAGACTTTAAACTTCAAAGTAAAAGTAACATACCTTAAACTCCTACAGAAACAGCCATAGCCATCCCTCACAACTCTTCCAACCACACAGGTTAACTCCTTTCTCAAATACAACATGTCTGGCTGTTATTCTGTTTTATGGTCTATTGCAGCTGCTCAGAGTGGAGGAATTGGTTTCCCTGTCTGTTCAATGATGGATTTCTTTCTATACACTTGTTGAACACTGGTAAAAATGTTGAGTTCAGGACAAAAAAAAAGCTCCAGCACTCTGATTCTGACAAGCTGACAGATTTAAAAATGTATTTATACATGCCTGTATTGTAGCTGCACTGGAAATACCAGCATTGAATGTCATGTTTTTCTACATCTGATGCACTTTTACTCTTGGCTGACCTAAAGTTTTTCACAATTTATTCTCTCTTTGAAGAACTCCTCGATGAATGCATTGTCAGACTGATGCATCGCCCACAATAAATGCATTGAGCTGCACATGAAAACAGGGTGCTTGGGTGAGAGTTTATATATTTTTCAGGAGATTTAATGCTGAAAACAAACAGATTTCTCTTAAGGTTATTCCAGTCTTGTTCGAGACAAGGTCACACCCCAATCTTGTTTGACACATCTAAGATATTTCTGTCAATATCTGCAGTGATACAGCTTTGAAAAGGAGCTTAGAAAAAATGAGCTTATCTGCAAGAAAGAGACAAAGAAAAAAAAAAGGAAAAACTATGCTTATCTATGGAGATTTGTTACGAAGCGGCAAGGATGAGATTCCCTGGAAAATGTATGTCTGTTTGTAAGGGTCACAGCAAGCTGACAATGAATTATTAATAACATATGATAGTTTCACTTGTCTCTGCCCTTTCTCTCTTCCTCTCTCTCTCTTTCCAACCTGCGCTATCACATATCGCCAGCTCTGAAACCAGGAAAATGTTTCTGCCCGCAGATAAGAGGTCCCGAAGGAAGGCGAAAAAGAAGGAGTGGAAGAAGAGGGGATAAGCAAAGGAGTAGCTGAGCTGAATATCTATCGGGGGATCAGAGTATAGGGCTAATCTGGGTTAAACGGCTGCTCAGCAAGGCTCAACAGCTCCTTCGGGCTGAGGGGAATATAGCAGGGTGGTGTGTTGTCACCCACAGTTTCAGCTTTAGCTATAGGGAATAAAGAGAACCTGCATATTATAGGATCACAACAGTGACTTTAAACTTGAATTTGAATCTGTTTTTGTTATCAAATTTTACCTCTCGAATACGTTAGCTTCAAGCTGAACTCAGCCAGAATATTCTTTCAGTGGTAGAGTGTAGATACGTGCAGTAAAAGTTTGATCACACTTCTTCAGAAGAACATTCTTCCCAAAGAATCTGCTCACTTGTCTATGGATGATTGTTGAGAAATGATGTGCAATAAATGAAGGGTAATAACTCAAACTGTGAGAAGGAAGTTAAAATACAAAGTACAGAGCTGTCATGCGTCATTAGGATGATAATAAAGAGTGTCAGGTCATAATGTTTGACCATACAGCTATATTCAAATATTTGTATATCATTCAGCTAGTGGCCGAACAGCCTCTGAATGAGTAGGGGCTGTTGATGCATGATAAGGGAGCTGATTCTGTACTTAACCAAGGACATATTACTAGATTACAAGGGGCAGGCTTTAAATCAGGACTGGTTAGGAATTTCTTTCAAATCCTGTAAGTCTCTCCACCGGTTTAAGGTCTGACCAAAGGTGACTTTTTACTGGCCTTTTAGCTTTTTTTGTTCCCTTGACAGTCTTTTCTCTCTCCGCTGACCTAAGACTATTTCTCAACCAGTGAAACATTTCTTATTGTAAGAATTTCTTGTGAAATGATTGCTCCCATTTCTTTTGATCTAAAGTTTTGTAGCAAATACTGCCTTTTTTTCAGTTTGGTCCAAATCCAGACCATGGACAACTACCATTTTACTAGACTTTGTACTTGTGTAACAGTTTATCACCTTTGATTAATTATCTTTTTCAATTTATTTAACGTGCTAAACTACACAAACTGATTTCCTCAACCAACCATAACCATCCGCCCTGACACTTGGAAGAGGTTTTGCAAACTTAATCATTCTTTTGAGCTAAAGACTCAAGGCTTTGACTGCTCAGTAATAAAACAACTCTGATGTAAATATCCACATTTCATACTTAACTTTTTATCTTAAATTTTCTAATTATAAATTATAAATATTTACAGTATTCACTTGAAGAACAGTCAGTGCTCTTAGGTTCTTTATAATTAAAGCCATTTTCACATATTCCCACAAATTTCAAGAACATTTCAGGAAAGCATAAACTTTCCCCTGTTGAGCTGGAGGGGGGGGAAGAGGATCTCAAGAGGCAGACACAACATAAAAAGGATGCTAATGAAGCGTATTGTTGTTGTGGTAGCCAATGTGTTATGTTTACATTTCCAAGATGGCTGGCAAAGCAGAGTCCAACACTATGTTGACAGTATTTAGCCTTTAAGTCAACGCAAACCAACTTGCTGAAGGTGTTGCAATCGGTGGAGACACTCAACTGGGGCTGCAGCTGTGCGTCGACAGACTGTAAGAAAGTCAATACAGAGAGATTTTACAGACTGGCATAAACCAGTATCTCTGCATACCAGCAATATCAGTGTCTTCTGAGCTTGTGTTTTCTGCTGGCAGAGCGATTCTGACCCTTGTGGCACTCCAGTCTGACACTTGGCTGCATGAACATGCTTAATTTTCTCAGTGAGAACAAGTAGCAGAAAAGTGGACGCTGTGATTCTGAAATATTTTTCTGTTTATTTCTGTGCAGTAATTCCATATTTAGTTTGAGCCTCACTCTATAAGACCATGTGTTGATATTCAGCGTGTTAAACATATTTTTGTGCCTCTATTTACTCTGTAGCTTTGCATTACTATTAGAAATATAGATATATGAAGTTAAAGCTATATGATTTAGGTAAATTAAGAACTTTTGTCATAGGAAAAAATCCGATTTGAATACGTCTTTAATGTCTAACTGATCCTTGATCCTCAACTTTTCCAAAGGTCAATTAAAAAATATTTTGAATTTGCGTCTCCATGTGTATGCGTGTATATACTGTATATATATATATATATATATATATATATACATATATATGGCAAGCCGTTCAGGAAATTAATATATATGGAATGAAGTCTGAATATATGGATTGAAAGTCTGAATATATTGAATGAAACTTGATATATATGGAATGAAACTCGATATATATGGAATGAAGTCTGAATATATGGAATGAAACTTGATATATATGGAATGAAACTTGATATATATGGAATGAAGTCTGAATATATTGAATGAAACTTGATATATATGGAATGAAACTTGATATATATGGAATGAAACTTGATATATATGGAATGAAGTCTGAATATATTGAATGAAACTCGATATATATGGAATGAAGTCTGAATATATTGAATGAAACTCGATATATATGGAATGAAGTCTGAATATATTGAATGAAACTTGATATATATGGAATGAAACTCGATATATATGGAATGAAGTCTGAATATATTGAATGAAACTTGATATATATGGAATGAAACTTGATATATATGGAATGAAGTCTGAATATATTGAATGAAACTTGATATATATGGAATGAAACTTGATATATATGGAATGAAGTCTGAATATATGGAATGAAACTTGATATATATGGAATGAAGTCTGAATATATTGAATGAAACTCGATATATGGAATGAAGTCTGAATATATTGAATGAAACTCGATATATATGGAATGAAGTCTGAATATATTGAATGAAGTCTGAATATATTGAATGAAACTTGATATATGGAATGAAACTCGATATATATGGAATGAAACTCGGAATATATGGAATGAAAAATCACGTCATGTATGGCCTGCGCCATCTTGTCTTTCTGGGGTGTGATCATAGGGGTGTGATTTTGTTTTCCGGTTAGACGTAGCTTTTAGTAATGCAACCGTGAGGGAGGCACGAGATGTTTTCACTGCAATTTTAATTAATGAAGGGGTTATCAACCCCTTGGGTAATGCATGTGCTGTTAAGTCAATCCGTATAGGAAAAAGGAACCCACCCCTCCTCTCTATTAAGTTGGTTTCATCCAAAAGTGATGATCGGACCGTCTGCACAGAGAGACGAGAGGAACACGAAGCAGTGGGCTGCAGAAGCATTTCGGAGGGTAGTAAACAAGTGAAAATACGAAAATATTAAATATCACAGGTTATACACACTTCTACAAAGGCTAAAGATATTGCCCCTTCTTTATTCAGGTGGTTCAGTCCTCTAGTTCGCTAGCTAACTTTTGTTATGACTTGTGATAATGTAGCATCCTGTTCAATGTTAACAGGTGGAGCTCATACCTGTGTGCATCATCTGACAGTGAGTGAGTGTAATGAAAAAGTACGACCAAATTACCACAGGTTACAGAGGTAGAGGAAAATGTGTCCCCTCAGAAACACTAAAAAGAAGTGCAAAAGTTTATTTTCAGAGAGACATTAATAAAAGATGAGTCTCTTTGATGACAATAAAACAATACGATTATAAGTGGTGTTCAGAGTACTTATTTAAGCTTTCATTCAATATATTCAGACTTCATTCCATATATATCAAGTTTCATTCAATATATTCAGACTTCATTCCATATATATCAAGTTTCATTCAATATATTCAGACTTCATTCCATATATATCGAGTTTCATTCGATATATTCAGACTTTCATTCCATATATATCAAGTTTCATTCCATATATTCAGACTTTCATTCCATATATATCGAGTTTCATTCCATATATATCGAGTTTCATTCAATATATTCAGACTTCATTCCATATATATCGAGTTTCATTCCATATATTCAGACTTCATTCCATATATATCGAGTTTCATTCAATATATTCAGACTTTCATTCAATATATTATTTCCTGAACGGCTTGCCATACATATATATATATATATATATATAAATAACAAGTATGTGATGACTCCCCAAAGAGCTAAAGCTCTAGGCGCTCTTGTTTGTCCTGTATCTATGAGATAATTTTTTTCTGTTTATTGTTCTTTTTGCGTGCCTTCCCCTGGATAACTTCTCCAACCAGCCTCTATCAGAGCAGTATATTCAACATGCAAGCGAAATCAATATGCTGGTCGAATTGTCAGATGAAGGGGGATGTGTGATTTAAGACTGTATCCTATCGATTTTCAGCATCTTTAACAGAGGCACACATGCATAGATAAACTCTCACATGCATAAAACACACACACATTCATTTACAAAGATATGCAATCACACAAACACAACAACACACTGGACAGGGAAGCAGAGTCTTGTCCTGGCATAATAAATGAATGTGGATGTCTGTGGGAACATAAAACACAAGTAATTAAAGAGAGCTGAAGGGCCCCAAAGCTCCAAGCACTTGATTAATGATGCCTTTCAGCACACAGGACTCAACTAGACTGCTCTAACCTGAGAGCGAGAGAGCGAGAGAGCGAGAGAGCGAGAGAGCGAGAGAGCGAGAGAGCGAGAGAGCGAGAGAGCGAGAGAGAGAGAGAGGGGGGGGGGGGGGGGCTACTAGGAATGTCATTGACCTCTTGTGTTGTAGAATTGTGGGTTTAAGAAAAATTGTTGAAGATCGAAATGCCCAATGGAGAATTTATGAAGAAGGAACATATCAGTACAAGAATTAAATAATGATGAGTCAGTCTTCCAACAACAACATGAATGTCTTAAGTGGCTTTGATGGTTACTTCTTTTCATTTGCAATAAGTCGTTGTGTTGTTTGGATGGGCTTTGAATTGGTAAAAGAATAATGACTTTTATTTTTCAAGTGATAAGAGGCAATATTTTTCAAAGGTTCACCGAGTCGCTAAGCCAAGAAAGTACAAAATGTATCTGTTCTGAATGTGTTTCAATGGAAATAATTTTAAATTATGTTGGAATATCTAAAATTAGTTTAAATGTTAACGCACTTGGTCATACATTCCGATACAACTTAATAGATTGATAGATTTTAGTTTCAAGGTTTAAGGTTAAAGGTTCATTTAATAGTCATATAAAAATGTTAAATGCCATATAAACTGTTAAAAACATGAAGGATCAAAAAATGTAACTCAGGTCCAGTGGCATACAAAAACAGATAACAAGCTAAAAATAGACCCTATACATAAATCAAAATGTAACCTTAAAGATTACAATGAATAAATAAATGAATGAATAAATAATTAACAGTTGAAAACTGATTAGCATGTTAAAAGAAACTGCAGTAGTATTTGAACGCACTCACAACACTAGGTTAAGTATCTTCTACATCTGACTGTATGTTAAAGCAGACTTATCCCCCGCCCAAAGAGAAAAAGTAGTGCCAGTGTATTTTTTCCATGTTTGAAATGTCTATATAGCATCCTGACGCATTAAAGTGAAGACAGGTGTTCACCCATCTTTCTGTATTGCTGAACATTCAGATAATTCCATCTGGCAAAATAAAGGACCCATCTCCTACAAACACTAAGAGCCACATTGTGTTAGGGAAAGCAGAAATCAAAGACTCCACACGGTAATGTCGGCGCAGAGAACCGCTGACCTCAGCAAGCAATTAGGTGCCGATGCAGGCTGACTGGCATCCTGTCTGGCTGAAATGTGGGATTTTGTGTGTGAGAGAGATATAGTGAGAAACAAAGAGACAGCTAAACAGGTTGTGTGTTGAGGAAAAATGTTCCCAGCTCACTCCTAATGCATTTCTCTCCCTCTCATAATTGGATTTTAAAAATACATGGAGCAGCCCTTTATATGTGGTGTCAGGCTGACTACAGTCACCTTCCACTCCTGCATGTTAGTGGCTTCTCTTTTTCTGCTCTCCTTTATTGTCATCCCTCCACACTTCTTTGTCCCCTCCCTTTTCTTGTCTCTGTTTCAACTTTTATTTGACCTACCATTTACATTTGCCCTCACTACTTCTATCATTCTTTGTAGATGCTTTATGTCAGAACACAAAAAAGGAGAGCAAAATGTCAATTGCTTCCATCACCTACAGGGGGTAGACAAAAATACCAATTAAGAGGACCACGAAAGATGAGAGTGGGACAGAAGGGGCCGGCTGCATGCTGTTTTTAAGGGGCTGGAGAAGACAAGGCTGAAGTCTAGTTTTATGTGTTTGCAAGCAACAACACGGCAGATCTCTGAAGTCAAAATAGGCATGTATCGCTGTGCTCTGCAGGGTTGTGTGTTTTTTTTTTGGATGCACTTTAAATCCTTGTTTTTGCTATAACTTCACTGTTTTGTTGCCTCAGATCCATGGCTGTCATGGCCTACTTTTACAGTTGTTCCATCTTTGTAGCAATGCTAAAAGCCATTACACACACTTCAGTAGCAGCCCACAAATACACACACACACACACACACACACACACACACACACACACACACACACACACACACACACACACACACACACACACAATCTCAGCCTGTTTCATTTTAACATCTCACTTATCTTTTTACTTTCTTATAAGCGATACATGTTTAATCCTCATCCTCCTGTTTGATGGTAAATTAGTGCACTCATGAGATGATGTTTTTGTGTGTGCATTTGAGTGGACACTGATGGGTACATAAGATTTTTATTACATTCTTTAATCTCCTTTGACTCCAATCTTGTATCACATTCCTTTTATAGTTATTGTGAAGGGTTATTGGCTGTGACAGTTTTTTTTTATTTCATCTTGCCCTGCAAAAGACTGGATTAGACATATTGCACATTTTGAGGTATTTAACAGGATGCAGATTGATGGTTATAGGTAGGCTAGTGCGTGTTTGTCTGACAGAAATAGTGTGTAAATTTAACAAGCTCAGTGAGTTACAGTCAGACATCTATACAGAGACATGTACACCTTATTACCAGCAATAATTAATCCATAAAAATGGCCAATAAACCCACCAACCTGCCTGGAAAATTGCTGACACACACTGAGACACACACACACAAATGTATGAAGGTGAAGCGTCATACACCTTCAGTGTGACAAAAGAGCTACAGAAAAGTCCACTCACTTGTGTTTCCTAAGCGAGAGCCCCATGTGTTGCTTCATCTGCTGCATGCCGTGGTAGTCCGTGTAGATGAGGTCAAAGGGAAGCGGGCCAGTCAGTGGGCAACTGCCTCTGCCTGGGGGCACACCAAGAAACCTGCAACCACACAAAGGAAACACAGTTTAGATAAGTACACACAAAGGACAGAAGGCGAAGATGGGAAAATCATTTCAAAAATACTGATCGAGACTGGAGAGCCAACAGAGCCTCAGAGGCATCATTTTATTTAACTAGGACAAAATAAATTTTCACTTTGTTACAAAAGGGAACTTGAATGAAAAGGTGTGCCAAGTTTTGAAATACTTTTGATATTATAAAGGTTTGAATCAATTTCTATGTATCATAGAATATCAGTTCTTTACAATCATCTGCAAACATATCAAAATTCACAACAGGCCTATATCAGTGACTTGTACATTATAGACCCAATAAGCTGTGATTGCACTGTAAGAACAAGTATGTCCTGTTACCCAAATATAGTGCAAAAATGAATAGGCTTTAATACAAAGTAAAGGGCTGAAAGATTTCCTAACAGATACTCTTACACTGATAATAATATTTTGGTTGGAGTTTTTTCAATTTAGCTAAACGACTTAGTAGAGCTGACCCCGTCTGCAGCCTCACTTCTGCTTCAGTTCTTTGGCTACTTTCTTAACAAAGGAGATGAGCTGATTGACATACTCTGTTCCTGACACATTTACTATTCACAAGTCCCTCATTCACAACCCACATAAAAAAAAATGTATTATCCCTTTATGGTTACTGTGAATCAAAATAAACAGTGGGTACTCTAGTTAGTGTCCATGAGCAACATCAGCCTGTATTTCAGTTCAGGCACGTTCAGCTACACAGAAACAAATTAATAGCTATTAATACAGCTGTGCAGTAATCAATCATTTACTCTTATGAACAGTATATATATCATGTAATACTACAAGATTGATGTCATGCACATTGTTAACATTGCCAATAGTAAGCCTTGTCTACCTTTCTGGCACGCTTGCAAATGATCACCCTTTGTTTCTTTGAACAGTAGTTGTATCACACATTGAAATTGCCCCAAAATAACCCACTAACAATGGAGAGCATTTGGTTGGCTTTATTATTTACTATAGGTTTTTTCTCTCTACAGCATCTGGCTTTTAAGTATGGTAATTGGCACAGCTGAAGTTTGATGCATAAATGATGTACACGGACATAGGGCCTGATCTACTAAGATCACAAATAACGAGTGCTAATTTGCGTGTGCAAATAATAATTTTGCACGTGTTATTTCTGGGCGTGTTGCGGGTGATCTACTAAGACTGCGTGCGCAAATGATAACGAGTGCAAAAGTGGTGTGGACCGCCCTACTTTACGAGGATTTTGCGTGTGCTATCAGCTGTACCCATGGAGAATTAAAATGTATAAATGAAGTTTGAAGCCATGGAGTTGGAGGTCTTTGTGGAGGAGGGAAATAAACCAGCAGAGACATCTCAGCGTTAGAAACGCGATTTGGAAGGCCATCTGTGAAAAGGTGAATGATGTGAGAAAAAACAGAAGATCTGCCGATGAAATAAATGCATCTACTCTACTCCAAAACGCAATCAGTGTTTTGATGGAGTTTAGAGAGCGATTTGATGAGGCTAAGTCTGCCACTCTTGCTCTAGAAAAGTTAGGCGTCACTTGGATGAAGACAGTCGCCTCACTGTCCCAGGGAGCAACTTTCGGGTGAACGTTTTTAATGCCTGATATCATCATCCAGCAGCTGTCCCAAAGATTCACCACCTTAGATGGAACTGTTAACATGTTTGAGGGAATTCACCCCAACACACTGCTGCAAGCACGAGATGAGGAGTTATGCAGAGCTGCCTGGCGCAGCTCAGTGAGCGCTCAGTGAGAATGACAGATCAAAGAAAATGGACATATAGTGCATCGTGGACAAGTCCGCGGAGCTTAAGGCTCGTCCAAACAGTGGTGAGTAGGCCGAGTACTTCATATTGATTTTTTGTTTGTATGTGAACATGTGAGCCGCTGTGCCGAATTTAATAAACTTTATAGCTGTTGATACAGTGACCTACTGTGCTCTCATTAGTTGAAAAAGTTAAAGTGGGTGTCAGAATGATGCGGTCGCTATCCGTGGTGCTGAACTGCTTTGAATTTGTGTTGTTTTATTATTATTATTTTGTTCTCTTGGTTTGATTGACTAAAACATTTCGTAATGCTTGTAAGCCCCGTTTTTCACGCCGTAGGTCTGCGTAGCTCCCGTACCTACGCAGAGGCCTACGCACGTAGCTGACGTGCACCTCCTCCAAAATGTAACTCCGCGTAGAGCCGACGCGGACCGCAAGCCCTGTGATTGGTCCGCTCGGCGGCTTTGTCTTTCCCGCATTCACAGCACTTCCGGGATCCCGGACATCGGCCACACATCGGCCACACATCGGCCGTGTATTTCATGTCCTCCTCTCTATTCTTCATGTAATCATGTCTGTACGATAAACAGCAACATGTATCAGCTGTAGATTAGCATAACACACTCTGAATCGATGTGGAAAAGTAAACAGAGATCGTAGCGGGCCGGAAGTAGGAGATCGGCTATCAGAGAGAGCACACTGCCCTCAGGCGTTTCGGCGGAGAATTACTGCGCGACACGGACACATCGACGCAGAAGTATGTGGGGCTCATGTCCGCGTCAGCCCCTGCTGCTGCGACGCAGAAGTATAAATCAGCCTTAACGCTGTGCCAGTTTGCACCTGCCTTTCAAATGTGCTAAATATAGACGCAAATACAGCGCGCGCTATCTGCTTCAGGTTTGATAAATCACATTGCGTGTGCTAAATGATTACATTTGCATCTCCTCCTCCCAGTATTTTGCGTGTTCTGATGATCTACATGTGTTCTGCATATTCATGAAGGCAAACACGCTAAATGATTTGCGAGTGCTATTTTGCTCATTTGAAAGACGCAATCCTCGGTGCTCCCGGTTAGTACGTCAGCTATGCGCGTGCTATCAAGTTTGCACTTGTTTTTATACACGCAAACCTTTAGTAGATCGGGCCCATAGTGTCATAGTCTGCAGCACCTGACACATGCTCTGTAGGTGTTCAGAGAGAGAGAGGTCAGAAAATTCCTCCCTTCTGTTAATGATTGAGTTGCAATATCCAATGCTAAGTATGAATCTTCTAATACTGCTGTTTTAAAAGTCATGTCAATTCAAGTCAAGTCAAGTTTATTTATATAGCCCCTTTTAAAACAACTGCTGTTGACCAAAGTGCTGTACAAGCTTAAAACACAAATCAATAAAACCAAATATTAGTTAAAAAGAATAGATATCAAACACCCAATAGATACCACAACAGAATAGCCAAATGAAATAAAAGCAAAATGAAATGTTGGGATGTCTTGCTCAACAGGTATTGAAAACCAATGCAAAGATGTGTGTTTTGAGCAAAGATTTTAAATTCTCAGTGGTCTGTGCAGTCCTAATATTTACAGGCAGACTGTTCCACAGTGTGGGCGCAGCCACGTCAAAGTCTCTGTCACCTCTAGTTTTAAGCCTGGATCTTTGCACATCTAAAAGCAGCTGGTAAGTCAACTTGAGTGCTCTGGCTGGAGCATGTAGGTGCAAACACTCACACAGGTATGATGATGCCAGCCCATGTAAACTTTTAAAAACCAACATTACAAAAAGTGATTTAAAGCTGTTTTTTGCTGATGTATTACTGCACTACCTTAGCTAATAGCTTTGGATCGATGTGAAATGCTAGGTCATTATCCGCATGCGGGTCATCTGATGTGATAACAGAGTATGGAGTGGAACATTTTGAAAAGTGAGTTGTGTTGTTGGGAGTCATAATAAAATGTACAGTACTGCTGATGGATACTGCAAAAAGATCAGATGCTTAGGGCCGAAATACAAGCAGCTGGTTGCTGTGTGCAAAAGAGTAAAGTTGCAGGTGCATGGGGTCAGGGTTGAACTAAAAGAAAGCATGGTGAACAAGTTTAAGTTGTTTTCTAACACAAATAAGTTGGGGGGTAAAGTGTAAATATGATACTGAGTTACTAAAATATTTAGTAGATGGCAATAACATAATATGAATAGAATAATACAGGCTATTTCAACATCTTCAATAATTATTTTGTGCCATGGCCTCACTGAACTGTCAACATTGCTTTTGGAGCATTGTACAACTGTCTCCCAGTGGACAAGGCATTTTGCCTCCAAGAAGTGAGGGATTCCCATTAGATCTTTCAGGGCTTAAATGTCTACAACAGTAACACAATGTCAGTTTGAATCATCTGGAAGACAAGACGTGCTGAATAACACGTTCCTCCCAGCAGAAACACAAAGTGTTTAATGTGAGCAGTGATAGCTGAATAAGCAAAGATTGCGGTTACACAGACTGAACTTTATCAGCAGAAAATTCTGTATGATTGACAGCTCAACTCTGAAAAGTGCAGAGGTGCAAACCACAGCCCTGAGGTCCACGTACAAAATATGGATTTTAATTTGGAAGAACTGTGCAACTTTACAAAATAGAAGTATACATTTTTAAAACGGAGCACCTTAAAGAAATCAAAGCCCTTAACCCCGGAGCTGTTACACTCAACCTGCTGAGCCACACAGCAACACAATTGAGAGAAAATACTGTAGGTTGTGCAGATTGCAAAAGGAAGCTAGAACTGGAGCTCAGCATGAGGAACTGCATGAATGAACTGCAGAAGTCACAGTTGAGGGGCCTCCTTGCATTATGCTCCAAAATGTTTAAGACCACTAGCATGTCCTTCAAAAAGAGTTAGGTGCAGGGTGATGAAGTAACACATCAAGCTAACATGAATTAATCAAATACCCATCACTGTTTCCATCAGCCTTTGCTCTAGGAAAGAGCGAAATCAAAGTGAAATCTTTATTCCCTGAAGTAAAGAGAGAGAGAAAAAAAAGCTATTAAAGTCAAAATTGTGTTTTGACTGAGCGTTGAATTAAAAGTGTGTTTGTTTATCAGATATTATCGTATAGGTGATGCCGAGTTCAATCAAAGTCAAGCCAGGAGGCGCCGGGAGGCTTTTTGGCAAAACATGATTCAAACAAACAGGATGAAGAGAGCCGAATGTGTAATGACCTGGCTGTTGTACCTTACAGCAGCAACATCAACAACAGCAGATGGTTAAAGCATGGAGAGAGAGAAAATAAAAAAAAGAATTAGCTCACATATTGAGGCAGTGTGTGTGTTGGTGTCTGTTTGTGTGAGCGTGTGAGCGTGTGTCAGGTGTTTGGCTTCATGAAACTGTTTTTGGGATGATCTGATCCTGCTGTGTTGTGAGATCCAAAAGTCTGCCTGTCTGTCTGTTGGTACATTAACTCCTACTGATTCCTGAAAGTCTATTTGATTACATGAAGACCTTGAAGATACACATACAAACACACTCTCTGCAACCACCCACTCGCCATTAAAAACAAAAGAAAGAGGAGATTTTATTTCTAAGCATGCCAAGAACTGCGTCAGTATCGCTCCGTTTTGACTCATTGATTGTGTGAGGGCTTCTCTCTTACCGTGCTGACAGACCTGCTATTGGATATCTGACCTGTGAGTGGTCTGCTAGCTCTTACTTAGCTCTCGTTTCTATGACAGATGAGGCCAAAGGCTAATGGAGGTTGTAATGCATTTCGTACCCCAAGTGAATTCTCTCTTGCTATGCTAGTTTCACGTTGGAGTCTTTTTGGCTGCATTGTTCATATAAAGGGTTATTTGATAGTGTTAAGAGGCAGCAGTGACATGAGCTCTGCTGGCAGCAGCTTACCATCATAAGACAGCCACAAAAACACACGGATGAAAGGGTTTGATGAAATGATCAAAGTGAAAAATTTAAAAAATGTAGTACTGCAGACAAGTGTAGCATGTGGTATCTATACATGAGTGTGGGTAGGGATGTTTGTTATGGTGTGTGAAGGCAAAAAATCAAACTAAAATAAAATAATTGCTTGATGGCTAATGAACACTCTGATCAGTTATTGAACATTTTTTAAAGATTGGATTGTATCAGTTATATTTTTCTAGTATTTCAGCTTTCATGTCTCAAAGGTGTTGCTGCAGACCACCTGCAGACCAACTCAGGAAGAAACCCAAGGTATTGAAAACTGAACAGGAGGCTGACTGCAAAAGCCAAGGAATCTGTGTTTAGTAGCATGTTTAACAGCCCATTTTAATTGCAAAATGAAACATGATTACACCATGGTACAAACTTTTAATAATAATAATAATAATAATTATAATAATAATAATAATAATAATAATAATAATAATGCATTTTATTCAAAAGGCGCCTTTCTTAGCACTCAAGGTCACCGTACAGGGCAGAGTTTAAAAAACAATATCAAAATTAAGCTGATAAAATCAACAAGGAATGATACAGTGCAATTAATAAAAACAAATAAAATGAACATGATCAGATACAGTGAATTGAAGAGGTGTAATCAGAGTGAATATGACAGTTTAAAAATATGTGTCTTGAGATGTGATTTAAAAATGGAAAGAGAGTCGATGTTACGGATGTCTGGTGGGAGGGAGTTCCAAAGGCGGGGGGCAGACTGGCTGAAGGCTCTGGACCCCATGGTTGCTAAGCGGGCGGGTGAGGTGAGGGTGATAGTGAGGTGAATGGAAGACGAAGACCTGAGAGTGCATCAGCCTTGATCTTACTGAGGCTAAGAGTTGTACATAAATATCCATAATCAGGGGTGTGGCTGAGATGACTGACAGGGAGGCACACTGTAGCTCTTTGCCAGGAGGCTTAAAGCCTTCTTCAGCTTTACCCCTTTGCCTGTTTACAAGTTGATTGAAAGTTAGGTTCAGTAAGCATTTCCAATAGATGTGTGTGTTAATGTTAGGGTTTCTATGCTTTTATTGCTAATATTACCATGTTATTGACATTATAGCCATAATTCTTCACCATATTTTGTTGCATTTGTCGTGGCTTTTTTTGTTAGTCTTTGTCCATCTCTCTCGTTTCTCTTATACCATTCTCTTGACCTATCCAGGTCAGATGAATGTTCAAAGAAGTTTTTCCACACCACTATTGTCAAATGCTGGCTTAGGCTTGCTCAAGGAAGACAGATGTTGGGTCTTTGTCAATACATATATAATACATATTATGGCCAAGGACTGCTCTTTTTGTGAAGTGTCCCGAGTGTCCCGAAGTTATGATTTGGATGGATGGATTGACTAATTTTCTGATTTCAAGTCTAATTTCTACACAACTCTCTAATACTCACACATCCCCAGTAAAATAATGTTGGGGTATTTATGACCATTCCTTCTGACCCCACTTGCCATGTTAAAATGCCTAATCTGAATATATAGTGGTGGGGGATGAACTCTTGACCCCCAATCTGAGTCTAACTTAGACGAACAAATCCAGAATTTCCAATGTCATTGGCTCATTTTAGATTAAACTCCTTCTTTGTGTTGCTACTAAAGCTTTGTGTCAGCTCTAATTGGATTTCAGAGCACACTTTTGCATAAAATTAGCTACTGTGAAACTTGTCCCAATTTCTTACATTTGAATCACATTCGAGGGGCAACAATAACTGTTTCAGCGTTCACATGGGCATGTGATGATTGTGTTAAAGCAGCCTGTAAAACTCTGTTAAACTATCTGTGTTTTATTCACAAAATATCTTCATCTTTCAAACATGTATAGGGGTTTATCATGGTTTAGGCAAATTTGATAGATTATGTTTTCACTACAGTGTTTAAGAATTACATTCAGAAGAGTGTAAACGCGTTGAGCAATGGCAAAGTTATTTGTCCAGTGATGATTAAATGTAGCTCTAGCGACAGTTCAGGCAGGACGACTATACCTGCATTCACAGCAGTAGTTTAGCTCTCCTCTCCCTTGCTCATTAGCTCAGCTTCCAGCTTCATGCTCCGGGGCTGTCATTAGCTAATCAGCAGTGGCACTCTTTGTCTCTCATCCAATAGTGCAGTGGCAAGCCCTTATTGTCGGCCAATCACTTTTCTGCTGCCTTTTTAAATATGACTCTCTCTCTCTCCAGCTAGTTCCTTCTTGCTGTTGATTTGTGCGCGCCCCTCCACCTCCCCATCTCCACCTGCAGCCTGTTGCACCAGCTGTGCGTGAGTTCAAACATGGCCTAGTTTGAACGTAATTTCTCATTTAGGATGGAGTTCACACTCTACTAACGTTTTGGGCGTTGCACCAGCTGAGATAGTTCAATGTAAGCCTAAGTTACAGCGTAATTCTTACACTTAGCTCCGAATAGGTGTAAAGTCCTCCGTAGCGGAGTGTCGTTTGGAAAGGTGGGATGAATTGGAGGATGAGCAGATACAGAGGGTTCTCCCAACTACATTATGTCGGCAACGTGTTTTCCGCAAGAGATTACATCCTTTTGAAAAAATATGATGACCAAGATTTGCACTCCTGAGTAATAATGTTGTAGTTGCTAATTTCCCTCTTGATGTCTCGATTAAGGATTTAGACTATAGTTATCACCTTACGATGACACTTTATCGAGATACCTTCTGTTGTTCCGTGACAGTAACTGCAGTTGGCGGAAGTTTGTTTCAGCTGTTGGTCAGTTCCGAGACGATTAGGCACAAAAGATAACAATGTAACAACCCTGGGATCAAAATTGGTGCTTTCCACTGATTGGCTGCTGGAAGTGTAAACGTCATATCTGCGGCAATGTTTTAGTTAGTTTGGACATTACGGTCTAGTTCTACTAGGTCTACTGTGGTAAAACCAAACAGTGACACAACTTAAGTTACAAACTAACTGGTTTTAATGTATGTTTTAGTGAAGACTTTACATCCAAACTTAGGACACAACTTACGTACAGCTAGTGCAAAGGGCTGCAGTTCTCCACAAAATCTCTCATCTCCACCATACTAGTGTCTGGACTCCATGGGGGATTTCTTCTGCTGCCAAGATCAGACATCCTACGCTCAAAAAATATCCCCATAGAGTCCTTACACCAAAGATCTTCTGTCAAGTTACATTATTCATTAAGTTGTAATAAATAACATTTAATTCTTCAAATCTTGTCTCTCCTGATTGAACTGCATTTGACAGAACTCAGCCATGGAGCATATTTAGCCCAACTTGAGTTCAACATGGGACAGTCCAGAACAGAGACAAAGGGAATGGACTGAGCAGTGCCTCTAGACTGGTGTGTGACTTTTTTTCCTTTCATGATAAAAACCTCACCTTAAATCACATCTACATATTCTCTTACATTGTCACTATACCCTACAGTGAAAAGCTGATGACTTTGCATTCGAAAGTTAAGATGTGTAAAAATGAGCACCTCAGCCTCAGTCACTGTAGCTTTCAAAAGCAATAATTCACTAAATAATAACTTTATGCTGAATGTCATAATAATATAATATGTGATAAACATGCATATTATGACCTGTCTTCATTCAATACTTTTTTACTTTACTCGTGCCTCCTGACTGAAAATTACCCCTCTTAGGACAACATGTTGACAGTATTTTGTTAAATTACACCTTGTCAGTGGAAATATGGAACAAATTTAAATATAACATCATAATTGCTTAATTCAGTCCAGCACATATATTCACACTCAGTGTCCCAAAGTAGTCATTCATTATGATCTCAGTACAGTCTCTAGTTATACAATAAAGAAGCCAGCAGTAATGTAATATGTATAATCTATTTTCTTTACCAAGCTCAGAGACTTAGTCATTCCTTTTGTTTGTTTGCAGATGTCTAAAAGAGTCTCCCCATATGTCTGTCTGTCATAACAGAGAGAATCAGGCCAGTGAGAAATGGCTTGCAGTAATGCTACTTTGGCTTGAATGGGAAACAAAAATGACAGACAGAAGATAATAGAAAAAATAAGAACATAAACTGAAATGTGAAATGTGCCGACACCTGAAAAAACAGCAGCATGGCAAAATACAAGCATCTCTTTTGTTTCTCTTCTTCCACCTGCAGCTCTTTTGGTCTCATTTTCCTGTAATCCCTTTCTTTTGGCAGCAAGTTGACTAAAGCATATTGGCCAAGCATGGAAAAATAACATGTTTTCCTTTCAACTGTCTCATGGTTCTTTTGTGTTTAAACACTCAAGGATCATTTGACTGATGAAACTTTGAAAAATTGACCTTTGGATGACACATTTCAACTCAGCCAAACTCAATTCTCCCTCTGACAGATGTAAGAGCAACCTAAACAGCCTTCCTGGACCTTGTACAGTGAAATTCAGATGTACTGTATGTCTCAATTGTAAATAGATAAAGAAATAGAAAATAAATAAATTAAGAAAAAGAAAACAGGTAAACAAATAAACAAATAAATATAATACATACATAAATACATAAATAAATTGTGATTGTAGGGGTTTAAAAGTATATCATTAGGCCAATAGTGTTCAATTAAGGAAATGTTCTAAAATAAGCGTTCCCATTTAAATTTCCAAATTGAAATAAAGATTAAATACTGCGGAGGAAAAAACATCCTTTTACAAACAAATACCAAAAAAGGGTCACACCGTAACAATGAATGAAATGGTGAAAACTTTAGAAAAGTCATGCAGAGCAAAATTAGATTGAACCGTACACATAAATACAGTAAATGCATAAAAGCTGATATGGAAACATGCTATTCAGACATTTAAAATAGACATCAGTGATACATAATGACACACACACACACACGACTACACACTCACTTAGGATGGCAACCATCCCAGACACAAATCCACTGCCATGCAAGGCCACACAGGAGTCCAATTACCCAAGGTTCTCTTGTCTCCTGTCTGGCATGTAGACAACGAGCCCTCAGAATTTCTCTCTCTCACACACACACACACACACACACACACACACACACACACACACACACACACACACACACACACACACACACACACACACACACACACACACACACACTAACACAATATAATGATATGGAGAATGAGAGTACATGAGAGAGGTAGGAGAGCAGTGTATAATCAATGTTTCCATAAAATGTATTATTTTCTAGAAACATGATATAGGGATGTCAAGTACATTTCTGTTAAAAATAATTACTCTCTGTTTTCTAAACGGGCAGGTGTACGTACAAATAGTGTTTCTAATGCATAGCGTGCAAACAACAAAATAAATTAAAATAAAATTAATAAATAAAACACTTCCCCTAACCTATACACGGCAAAAACTCAAAATCTTACCAAGTGAAATTGCCTCATTTTTAGTCAAAATGTCTTATCCCACTTGATTTAAGAAAAATTTACTTAACAAGTAACATTTGAGCAAGATAGAGGGACTTGTTTTAAGACAATTCATCCTAAATATCTTGTTAAGTCAAACAATCTTGAAATGATTTTGTTCTGAGTTGTAATTTAGAAGAAACAAGGTTTATTTTACATTTCATACAATTTTTTATCTTATTTTTAGAAGACTTAAGATGATTAAAGACAAAACTTTACTTGATTTAAGTAAATGCGTTCTATTGGAGAATCTATCAGAAAACAGCTCCATTGATAAAAAGAAAGAACGAAAGAAAAGGTGTTTTTTTAAGGGTGGGTTACAGTTTTCAGGCACTGTTTCTTCTAAATCAGATAAAAATATACATCCTAAAACTACATACACACAATGAAACACCTACTTTTGAGCAAAGCATATCCTAAAAAATAACATGACTGAATATTAGCATATGCAGCTCACTATGAGAAGACATATCTCAAAATGCTCAAATTAAACTTTGTAATCTTACTTCAAGTACAAGATGGACTTAAACCTAGAGAAGTGCCACTATAATACAACTCAAATGAAGAAGTAGTGCAAAAATCTTTTTTTGAGTGAAAAAATACTAATTGTTATCATTCCTGGCCTATTCTGAGACACTAAGCTTTAAAATACTAGTAAAATATTGCTTTAAATAAGTTTTCCCTGCTAATTTTAAGATCACAGTTTTATAAATAATACGTCTTATTTTAAGAAATCTTACCGAGCAAATTTTTACTTGTTCTATTGGCAGATTTTTTTGCGTAATTCAAGGTAAAAGTACCTTGAAATACTTTTTTTTTTCTTATTTTGGAGGGGCATTTTTTCCAGTGCAATGTATTCAACGGTGGTTGACATTAGCGTCAGTAGAGTCAGTATAAACTTAGAGGATACAGGTGTGTCTTGTTAGGCTTCTTACTTTAATTTGAAGTCCTTTGAAATGTTAGTCTTTGTGTTTGGGTTATGATGTTTTAAACACTTCAACTACTTCAACGCAACTTCAGGTAAGCAGTTTAAGGGACTCCAACGGTGCAGGAGAGTAAGACAGACAGACAGACAAAGAAAGAGAGAGAGAGAGAGAGAGAGAGAGAGAGAGAGAGAGAGAGAGAGAGAGAGAGAGAGAGAGAGAGAAACAACACTATGGAAAAACTAATAAAATTTAACATAAACATAAGTTCAGTTGTTTGTATAACATTTACATTTTTCATTATAGGGAGGGGCACTGTTGAAGGTCCTACTTTGGTGTCGTTTGATGTCTCAGCCTCACTGAAGAGCTGACTGGAGGAGGCACAGAGAGCCAAGAGACCAAATTTTAGATCCTGGCCCCAGGTTGTGTGAAGCCCTCACTGACGTTGTTGGTTTTTCAATAAGAGAAACATTTATATTCATATTGTCGTTGTAATGCTCCTAACTTTTTGAAGTTGAAAGCACTAGTGCTACCAAGTAAGAAAGTTAAGCTCAAGCCTTCCCTTTGGACATTCACATATTCCTACTTTGTCTCAGCTTTCACAGCTTTGATCTCTTTGCTCACTCAGTACAAGAGCAATCAATAACATCTGAAATGCTAAATGCATGCAATTGTATTTTACTCTATATGTGTGACGGTATTTGGGTGTGTATTGTGCTTGTGTGTGTGTGTGTGTGTGTGTGTGTGTGTGTGTGTGTGTGTGTGTGTGTGTGGGGGGGGGGGGGGGGGGGTTGTTACCTCGTGCATGGTGATATATAGCTATTCCGTTCAATACAAAATGACTGTATTGATCTCCTGAGGAGCAATCTAGCAGGGTGTTATTAGACGCACAAAAGCACAAAATGAGCAAAAACACACAGAGCCTGTGGAGAGCTAATATCTCTCATTTTGCCCATAGGTCTATTATTGTATACTGTGCGCACTAGGTGTGTGTACAGTGTGTGTGTGTCTTTGTAAGGTGGTGCAGAAAAGAATATGTGATTCTTACTAGCTCCAACTCCTCAGTCTGTACTCACTGCACAGTGAGATGATGTGGAGGTCTGTTATGCCTCTCTGTCCAGTTCTGCATCTGTGTGTGTGAGAATGCATGTCTGTGTGAGTGTGTGTGTATGTGCATGTGTGTGTGACCAAGGAACAGCTGGCCAAGTGTCACTGCGAGGTGAAGGGATTCCTCTCTGCTGGCAACTCAGAGAGGACAGATGATCCACACTGGCTGCGTGTACATATGTGTGAGTGTTATGTGTGTATGTGTGTACACGCATTCTCTGTATGCATGTGTGTATGTGTGCATGTGTCTCATAAAAGTTGAAGGGCATTCCAATCAGCTTTGTCAGCTAATGTCAAGCCCACTGTCCTGGCTGACAGAGGGCGAGACGGGGTCAGCAGTGAGAAGGGGATGGGAGCAGCCAAGACTGAGACATGAGTTGCACAAAATGTGTCTGTCATTGTTTGTTCGCACATGTCTCTCCGTGTGTGTGTGTGTGTGTGTGTGTGTGTGTGTGTGTGTGTGTGTGTGTGTGTGTGTGTGTGTGTGTGTGTGTGTATGTGTGTGTGTGTGTGTGTGCGTGTGTGTGAGAAAAAATGCTCTCCCGAATGGTAAAAATGATCATTACCCTGTGTTGTTACTCATTAACCAGCTGTGTTAAATACTTGATTATGATTGGTCAAAACCAGATAGCAGTGGTAATTAATTTGAATAGAAAAAACGGCGTGACGGACAACCTGATGAAACACGTCAAATGATATCAATCTGCAGGAAGTAGTCTGGTACATTTCACCTCTGCCTGTTGACACTGTGGCAAAAACATTAGTTTTTGTCTTAGGTAAGGTTGTGACTCTCTCTCCGAAACAAGACGATCCGACTCAATCCAATCCTTGATGGTTACAATTGGATTCTCGGACGATCCTATTTCATTTCGTTTGGTTCAGTTCAGTAATATAAATTGATAATTGAACCTAAGTAAACATTTAATCAGTGAAAAACGTAGACAAATTTGTCTTTCAAGATTATATCCTTGTGTTTATTATTTTTCCAAGAGACGAAAAACAAGGCCAACTGTACAATTTGAAATAATAATAAACTGCATTCTGGACAATGCTGTTGTTAAACTGTTAATATGAAAACTGTTTAAGACTCTCCTCTCATAATTTCTCTGTGATTCATGCTACACAACATGTATTGCACAAGACATTTAATAGGCATTGTTATTGCTGCTGTCTCTTCATTTAGAAGCTCCTTTCTTTATTTGAGAAACATTCCTGTCACACACGCATGTCAACATATTCGTCTATCCAGCAATGCCATTTTTGAGCTCCTTGCAACACTGCATCTTCTTGCATCTAGATCATTCCAGCGCACCATCAGAGTTAGTGCCGGCATCTCCCAGTGTCCACCCGTGCATAATGATCTCCTGTGCTCTCCCCTCTCTCTTCATTTGCCGGCGGCTCAGTTGAAGGACCACTGCCACTGTATGAACTCCCAACTGTTGCCAGGGCATTGATGGCCATTGTCAGCCCAGACACAGCACTGGCCAGCTGCCTCGTGTGCACTTTGCTGTGTCTTTATAATTTTACCCAAGGAGGAGGTTATACTTGCAATGACAGTATAACCTCCTCATTGCAAATTCACATGATTTTGACATTGAAGGGTGAGCTCTTTATACCATACAAAATTTAGTTGTTTGACTTTTTTTTTTGTTGGAGCATGTCAAACCAATCAATTGCTGAAAATATACAGCACATTTAAATTGCATTCACTCGTTTGCATGGCTGAAAATCACAATTGGGGTGAAGCTTTACAACGACGGAATAATACTTAACCGCCAGAAGCTTTTGTTTGTTATCTTCCCATCATGAAAAAGACACTAGAAAAAAGTCCCCACTCTTCCATTTGGGAAAGCAAATTTAAAAGAAAATAGCATCATTACTTCTATTTTCATATGAAATAGTGCTCAAGCCAAGGATTCATGTTCAGAGTGCAGAAATAGAAAGAAAAAATGTGATGTGTTTACAAGTTTTACTGACTTTAAACAATTTCTGACAGGGCTTCAAAAATATCAAGAAGTGGAACCAACCAGTCTTTAATGTCATGAAAGCGTTGCTTTGGTGTTGCATAAGGTGACATGAAGAAGTTTTGTGCCTTTAAACTCTCTGGGTTGAATCTGGTTAAAAAGTTTATCACCGTGACATGATGACAAAATTGTGCAACACCAACTTGATCCTCTTATGTGTGGACCCTTGAGGCAGCTGTAGGCAGAGTAATTCTCGCGTTTTAGGAAGACTTTACATGTCAAGAAGTCATCTCAGTGATGTGTTCCTGTGTTCCTGTGTGTGTGTGTGTGTGTGTGTGTGTGTGTGTGTGTGTGTGTATTTGTGTGTGTGTGTGTGAGTGTGTGTGTTTAAGCAAAGATATCTGGAATATTCAAAAAATACCTCTGAGAAGATAAACACTTCTGTAAATCAACATGTTTTAAATCTCAATCACATGATAGTGGGGCACGAACAAATACCTCTACACACACACACACACACACACACACACACGCACACGCACACACATGCATAAGCAAGCACTAAGGCATCTATGTAATCATCTGTTTCCACATCCGCCTCTGATTACAACCAGCAGATGATAATCTGTAAGCGTGCTGGCAAAGTTTCTCGAACTTGAAACACCCAAACATGCACACAGACACACAGACACACACACCACACACACACACACACACACACACACACACACACACACACACACACACACACACACACAAACTAACACATAAGCAGAAATGTACACAATCGTGTACACTCTAGTGCTCACACATTTCCATACACTGCGAGGCTGGAAGCAGCTGACAGGCCCCAGTTATCAGCCAAGGCAGGGAGCACTAGATAAGGGAGCCGCGAGGCATCATAAACACCAATAGGAAGGGAGAGACAGAGAGAGAGAGAGAGAGAGAGAGAGAGAGAGAGAGAGAGAGAGAGAGAGAGAGAGAGAGAGAGAGAGAGAGAGAGAGAGAGAGAGAGAGTAGGAGAGAGGAGGGAGGGATGAATCAGAGATGAAAGAAGGAAGAGGAAAAAAACTCAACACTCCTGTCAGAGATAATAAAATCCTACGATGAAGAGCTCTGGTGCAGAGAGGGAGAATTAGAAGCGCTGGGGGAGGAAGACAGAATAAGGGAGAGAGAGTTTGGGGGGAGCAAGGTGAAAGGAGACATGACAAGTTACTTGCAAGGGGCAGGTAGTTACAGAGAGAGAGGGAGAGAAAGAGAAGAAGCAAGTGGGGCACAGCTAGAGGGGAGAGGAAGATGGGTAAAGAGGGAAAAGGGAGAGGACAAGAGAAGAAAAAATAAATCAGTGTAAGACAAAAAGATTAGGAGGCTCAAAAACTAGTTAAAAAAATTGACTCAGGGATAGGAAGTCTCATTGTCTGAGCGCAGAGCGAGTGGTCTGTATGTGTTGTTCTGCGAGAGTGATAGAGTCAGCTGTATAATGAAGTGATAATAAGAACAGAAATATACCTATATAACCTCCAAGGTCTGACTTCTCTGAAAGTCAGCGTTCTCGGGTGTGAATTTACAGACAAACATACTCCTACACACACACACATACACACACTCCATATGCACCCTTTGCTAATAAAGCAAGCTGCTGCTTTGTCTCCCAAGACGTCAGGCAGTCTGCTCTTTTCCCTCCGTCAGCAACTTTTGATCTAATCCCACTAAATCAAGAAGAATAAGAGGCGGCATTGGTTGTGACGGAGGAAGTCGAGGGGATAGAAAATACACACACGCCAGCGGATACTAGTGTAAGACCACACAGCACACCCACACACACACATTAATGAAAATACATACGGTGGGATATGGGTGTGTAAATAGATACTTTGGCAGATGTACATATCATTATGCTCTCACACATGGTGCAGATCAGATAAATCCACTTTGCAACCTGCCACCGGCACTCAGGAAGGAATGAAACAGAAGCAGAGTGCCAGTCGAGTGTTACAGCAGGCAGATGCCTTTCACTGAAGTGTGGAGCGAACACGCGCGTGTGGATGAAAGTGTAGGAACAAACACAAATCATCTGAAGTCAAGTGGGCGTGTGGTGGATGCAAGTGCTACCCACAGCCCACCACACACGCACACGCACACACACACACACACACACACACACACACACACACACACACACACACACACACACACACACACACTGTCAGCGTATTCAAGTGATCTCATTAGTATTACCCAGCTGACAGGACAGAGCACCAACTGAACTCATTTTTATCGATGTGTGTAGTACACCATTGACCCTGTGAGGCTGCACTCAGCTGCTTGAATTGAGCTCCAGCTCCAACCTGAAATTAGACTTTTCAAACTCACACTGGCACTGGAGGAGAGAGTTTTCCAAAGGCAGTGAAACGACAGAGAATAAATCCACCTCTCATCTATGCCTCAACAACATCCAGAAACTGTTGAGAGTTAGGAGAAGAAAAATAACTACACAGACTTTAGAACTAGTGTGACACTTGGACAGTAACTAAAAGAGAAAAGTATCAGAAGTCTTTAAATTGATAAGGTTTGACTTCTAACATTGCAAAGTTTTAAAATAAGAAAGGGGGGAAATAGTTCACTGGTGTCAGAAAGCCAAAAGGTCCACAGAATGCAGATATTCTGGATTGGTCAAACTGTTTTATAGAATCCCCAAAATATATCAAAAGTTCCAAGAAGTGTTTGGCTATCCCCCTGGGTTTTAATCCAGCTTAATTTTTACATCAATTCTCTAATTTGTAAAGCCCTCTTTGACCAAAGTCGTACTTTGTGTCAAATGCAAATGAGCTGTTGGGACAACTGTTGTTGGGGAGGAGAGGGTAAGGTTTTGAGTTTTTAAGAGTGCCAAAAGAGGTGCGGTTTAGGTGTGGTCCTGCTCCTGAAACTTTGCTGTGTAGCGTCCAAATGGCAACCTCTGGTCTTAAGACATGAAGCCCATGTGGAAGTGTTTAAAACTGCAGTTCATGGAGCGTCAACTTGGGGCTGGCTAAACAAACATAAGAAACCACATTCACACCTATTCAAAGAAGGTGATATTTGCAGCAATAATAAACATGTTTACAGCCTGGTTCAAAAAAATGGTTTAGGTCTGAATAGTCTCCATCAGCTCACACTGCGTGGAGTGAATTTTTTTACAAGTCGGTATTTTCGAAGATATTAAACTTACAAGTTTTGCCCAAATAAGGACATGACTGACTTGATTGACAGGCGGGCACCCTATAGCCGTTAGTGAAAAGGCTAAAGACCCTCTTCTTTACCTCACACTAGCTCGGACGAAGTTTGGTTGAGTTCAGCATTTCCAATATGGCAACCGCTGACATCTGGCTTTAAAACAGCGCTCAGGAACAGATGGGTGACATCACGGATACTACGTCCATTTATTATGCGGTCTATGGTAGCATCACAAGTGTAGATTGTCACTGTGTTAATACTGACATTATGTTCAAAGCACAGTGATGGTCTTAAATACCGCCTCACATAGGCATCTTACCCTAGGTATTATCTTTGTAGTTTGGCTGATCTGAACATAAGTGGACAGCTCTTGGCACAGCTGTTCACAACTGACTGCATCATTTGTCTCCAAGTGAGTCTCCAGTGATCACTGCTGATTGGATCTTACTTCCCTGCTCTGTATGCAAACAATCAGGGAGCTTCATTCACCTTCATTAGCATTTATACATTAGACCATAAAAAATTGCGATGCAGACTTGCAGCTCACAGAAAGAGAACGCTGCACTCACGGAGCGGTTGTAACAAAGGAACAGGCTATCATGTACTGGCCATGATGAAGACATGTTTTTTTTAATGCCTGATGTTACGCTACAGTGCTATGGATTATCAGTGAAATATTAGAGCCACACTGCAGAATTAGGTCTCTGTTTCAGTAGATAGTCTAACAAAAAATCTGTTTGAGTGGAGGGACAGATTCATGCTATATAGTTCTTCCCCCTCTGAAACGCCATGAAACATATGAATCATCTGTCTCTAATCATGTGCATTATCATTAACTATGATAAACTCTTGGTTCGTTCATATTAACAAATCAAAAGCAGGCTTCTTACTAAATACAACAGTCACAATATAACTGTATTTTCATGCCTATCGCTTTCTTATGCATATACTCAATCAATCAATCAATCAATCAATCAATCAATCAATCAATCAATCAATCAATCAATCAATCAATCAATCAATCAATCAATCTTTATTTGCATAGTGCCAAATCACAACAGACGTTATCTCAAGACGCTTTTACAAACATAGGAGGTCTAGACCACTCTATGTCAAATTATGAACAGAGACCCAACTTAAAGGCAGGGTAACACTCAATGTACCCTGCCTTAATCCCTCATGCGCATTGCACCTCGCAAATTTTAGCTAGTTACAGTGGCGAGGAAAAACATTCCTTTTAACAGGCAGGAAACCTCAAGCAGAACCAGACTCATGTTAGACAGCCATCATGCCTCGACCGCTAGTTGGGTCTGGAAAGGGGATAGAGGAGAATAAGAGAGAGAGGGAGCGGTGATAGTGATGAGACGAGTAGTAGAAGCTGTGCAGCTGGAGGTCCAGCACGTCCGTATCAGCTGGAGTCTGGAATGTCCACAGCAGGAGGATGCCTACAGCAGCTCAGAGGGACTTACGAGACAATGGAGCTCAGGGACTCCAGATAGGTCTATGGTTAGTAACTTTAATGGGCCAGGCAGAGTTAAAGTAAGTGATGGGGGGTTGGGGGGGAAGGGGATGAGATGGGATCCCCATCGTCTCCATACCTTGTAATGCCATGGGAAGTTAAGAATAGATTCTCGCATGACATGGCTGACGAATATCTAATATACTAATTTGAGAGGAGGATGGTCTGAAACTCAATGCAACTGTTGCCATGGATATATTGAGAATGGGCTCTTATTAATATGACAAGGACACATGACTATCCACTTCCAGTCACTTTTTGTAAAAGTATAGCCCTCCATGTAAATTCCTAAATATTTCCCACATTTCTAAAACCTTTCAAAGCCTCTGATGATTACTGATGTCCTACTGATATGAGCCTCTAATCAGAAATAATACATTTGATTTCATTGGAAGGACTAATGAAAAACAAATTTTCAGAGAAATTAAAGCTCAAATAAAGTGACACAGGAGGTTTTATTTAAAAAGACCTGGGGGAAAAGAGCTTCACTCTGTTAACCTTTAGAACATAACAGAAATCCACCAGACAGGAAATATAAAGATAAAGAAATAAAAATAAAAAGTGTGGAAAGTGGTTTCTGTAGAACACAGATGTTATGGACCGTCTAACGTACTGCTCACTTCTCTCCATCAGAGAAATGGAGCAGAAACACATGTTAGGTTGTCAGTAAGGAGCTGTAAAGAAGCTGTTAGAGCAGCATCTGTCTAGACTGATATAGTAGAAATCCCCAAAAGAACTGCCAGTGTGTTTTATAACTGCCTTTTCACTGCTTGAGTTCAGTTATCAGCAGGACTTTCTGTACAAATCAGAGACAGAGTGAGAGGAAAGGCTTAAAGTGAGACAAAGTAGAAAATCAAACAAAAGTAAAGGTGAGAGAAAAGACAGCAATCTATTCAGATTTAGTGAAATCAACACCTTGCCTTGCTCAGCTTAATTTCAAGGTTGGCTGCCCTAAAATGGTCCATTTTCTCCTCAGAGAGAGCCAAGGGATATCAGGTGTAATGACAGCGTGTCATTTTTTAGCTATTAGGGAAGAGGAGACACTGACAGCATCATCCAGAAAATATTTTGGGTTTTCGTTTTTTACTCCAAGGACGCCTGGTGAGGTAGAGTATGTAGGCACCAAATCCAATTATACTTGACTTTGCTCACATCAGCTGTGCTCTCTTTTCAATGCACGTAGAGATAACAAGGACTGTGATAGAAATAAAAAGCACTGTCAAGTTTTCTAAAAGCAAAGGAGTATAATAAGAGGTGTCTGACCTCATTTTAGGCAGTGCTCTACACGGGATAATTTTGTGTCTATGTTGTGACTTCTAACTTACTTATGCTGTCAAGCTGAGATTAACTATTCAAATGAGTGGATAGAGTTTACATAGTTCAAGCTGTTATGATTGTAACATCACTAATATGAGTCAAAACACAAGGATTTTAGGGCATACAAGGAGAACTGTATTTAATCTTGGAACCACTGCTCAGTTTTACGATGCTCATAATTGACGACGCATCTATTGATCTTTCTCTAATGCATCACTGCGTACTCTCTCAACATCAAAACTGATGACTGTGCTGGCTCGGCAGGTGCTGCGCCCTGATTTATCAGCTGTGGTCATGCAGCACTGCACTGAAAACCAATTAAGGACCATTATGAAATTCATAATCTTTACAGCCAGGGCTCATTATTTCTTTTGACTAAACAATGAATGTTAGCTCTTTCAGCTCAACCCTTCAGGATCGATGATGTTATGCCAGGTCTTATGATGAGTGACTACACCTATTATTCTGTCTGAGAAAATCACATCATAACTGTTATCAAAACACTAGCCCTGATACCAAAAAAAGTGTTACAAGGTCAATGAAATGCAAATTATTCTCATTATGACTCATAACTTTTGAATTTTTTTAAACACTTTTTATTTGCTTTTCTCCATGCCTAAGGAAACTCAAAAGACATTTTTTTGCAAACACTAGGAGTTGAAGTACATTTACTTAAGTGCTGAATACATGAGTCTAGTTTTCAACTGCTTCCACACATCAACAAAAGCCTCGTTCAACACCATAATGGTTCTGACATATGAAGCATTTCAAATAAAGCTACATGGGTTACAACATGTAATTACACTTATTCTGAATTCTCCTTTTTCTCCCTTTCCTGATTTCCATTTCTGTCTGCCAGGGGCAACACTTCGAGTGGAATAAAACTCGGAGTGGGAAAGGAGGCAGCTAGATGGCTGATAGCATTGGTTTTACAGGAGCACAGCTGAATGTGTCCCCAGGCCTCAAAGTCTATTCAGCAGCAGAACTCTCCTCCCCTACTTCCATTCCCCGGTAAGAGGAGATTGAAAGGCCCTCAGCGCCCGGGTCTGGGTTGATGAAACACACACACTTCTATGAAGCACACACACCATGTCTCCCCCATTCCCTTGCTATGCCTGCCTGTCCGGCTTTCCTTTATTCCTTCCTTTATTTAGCCAGAGCCAACTGTTTTGGCCCCTCAGCTGATAAAAGCTGACCTCTCTTAGCCCTTCTTCACAACTGAGGCTGCTTTACTGCTTTTATTCTCCTCTCTAGCGCTGTATTGGTGGCTTTCCTCCGCACTGCCCACGAAATGACTGGTTAAAATAGCTCACAGAGAAAGGTGTTTCTCTACAAGTACAAGAGATCTTGCTCATGGCACACTTGTTGAGCTGAAATAGTTTGAAAGGCACAGTTGTAGTAGATGACATTTTTAATGGTTTCACTTAGTTTATGGTGATTAGGTCACATTTATACTTGTCCTAACTATGTATAGAATCAGGAATCTATGTGTCTAATGATCATGCCCAACTTCATACTGTATAAAAACAACAACAACTTACTGAAGTACGAAGACACCACACAACTTAAAGGCCCTGGAAACGTAAATGGAATATTTAAAATTCACAGAGAAAATTAAAACTAAATGTGTAATCAAGCTTCAACAAAAATCTGAGTGAAAATAAACTTCCACAACTATGAAAAAAGTGCTTATTTTCCAGAGTATTTCTCAGGACTGTGTGGGCGTGTCAGCTAACTTTTTGATTGACAGGTCAAGAGAGAGTTCACAGCCTGCATGTTTGAGCGTCTGACTCCAAATCTAAAGACACGAAAACTCCAGAATCTGAAAATTACTCATTTCAAATGGTCTCTAAGTGCTGAGTAACAAAATACTTCAGAATCAGGACTTATATCATTTATTTTTATCACTGCGCAATCTCTGGGGCATTAGGACCATGGGACGCCCGGAGCAGAGGGAAATGAGCATATGCGGGACTGCTTTAGCCACTTGGCCGTGGCTCAACTCAACCGTGTCCCAAAATTTCCCCAAATCCACCACAGTTAGGGAAATAAAAAAATGACTACAAGCTGTCATCTTCACCTGTGGAGGTGCAGACAGAGACACAAAGAGCAGGGAGACAGCTATACAGACAGATTACAGGAGACGGTCTGAGCAGGAGTGGAGTTGTTTTGTTGAACATGTGTGCACGTGACTCAGTGTTTCATTTCTGATTATTTGGATATTTATTACGTAATAAAAATCAGGTTAAACCAGCCCCCCTTAAAACCAAGTGTGAAAATGTGTTAAAAACGTAATTGGACATATTTGAGTGGATCAAAGTTGAGTTCTAATATTTTTACATAGTTTTTAGTATTTACATATGGTCTGAAATATCATAGGTAGAACGTTTTTGTTAATTTGGGTTCCCAGGGCCTTTGAAAATAGACAGCTTCTGATGGAAAGAAACAATTTCTCGGCTACAAAGTGTAGCTAAAAATCCCCGGCGTCGGGCCCTGAGTACAGGGTGTGGTTGGTGTTTACTCCCCCAACCAGCACAGGAACTTTAGACCACCTGGAGATTGAACTTGCCAGGTGTGATGCGAGGGGGGGGGGGGGGGGGGGGCTCAGTTGAAAAAGTGACATAGCTTGATGACAGGGAGCTACGCTGAAATCACTGTAGACAAGACATTTACAGCAATTTCGACCTGGGCTCCAACAAGAATGCAGAAGGCGCTGTGGGGATGGAGGAGAAGTGAGAGGGATATTGGCATCTGTTGGGGCCCATCTCAGGAGATCTGGGCGAGGGTTTAGTGGGAGCCGGCTGTCGCTGGATTTGCCTGAAGCCAAACTTGGCTAGAAAATGTCTGTATACTGTCCTCCCTGAAGTCAAACTTAATTCCTTTGGTCTAGGTATATGGTACCGGTCATGGCTCCCTATGGGCTTTAAACCCAACCCCCAACGATCCAAAGCACCTGTGCCAGGTCAAGCAGTAAACACCAACATCACTTGTGTTTAGAAATCATGTTCAAGTGAATGTGTTCCCGCTTCTTGTGGCATGTTTCATCCAAATGTAAACTGTTGCGATTAGCTCCTGTCGACCATCATGACATACCAATGTTGGTATCAGAAAGAGAACAACTTGACTTTGTGCACAAGAGCCACACATTTACGGATATTGTAAGCCAAATCAAAACAATTATTTTTGGCATTGTTTAATCCATTGTTTGACACCTGGGCTTTATTGCAATTTAGGGTTGACACCTTTACAAAAAATTTACATTTAATGATAACAGCTAGCTGGCAAATGACTTTCCATCCATTTACTCTAGCACAAGATAAATCATACTTGTTGTTACAGGTTCCCACTCCGGCCTGTTTCACCCACACTGTTCTGTCAACGCCTGAAGCGATCAGATAAATGCTTCAATAGCATGGTGTGCCTCCTGTTTAATTGTATGTCTTGCAATTGTTGTTCCCGCTTGCTCTCTGCGTGGGATGTAAGGAAGAATGACAGCTATTTCAGTGCAACTTCAGCTGCCATGTTGCAGAGGACAGACATTTCTGAGGCTGGTTGCCACAGGTGGAATGGAGCATTGTTAATAGTGTAGTTACACCTGCGCTGATCCCTGTTGTTAAATTTAAGACTATTTCATAGACAATTTAACACCTTATAACAGGCATAAGACACACACAATTACAGAGAAATGAAAGGTTCAAAATATATCAACACAAAACTCCACACAGTATCAAGTTTATATCATATGTTCCATTATCTTATTGCTTATGATAAAGGTTTTATACAAATACTGCCCCATTGTTGGAGGTCTAAAAACACGACATTACTTGACTATAAACCAGAACACACATGCTCCAAGGATTATGCTACATCAGCTAAAGAAGCCTTAGTAGTAACTGTCCTATTTGTGTTTCAGAGTCCAGTTGTGTCAGGAACCACCAATTAGAGGTAATGTCATGCAGAGATGTGAGTCCAAGCTATACCAGGCAGTAACACAAGAGAAAGTCACCCCTGGGCCACTGCTGGTTTTTTCCCTCAGTTCTTCAAATCTGAGGACAAGGGATAAGAGAAGTCATTACCCAGTGTGTGCTTCAGATGTGTGTGTGTGTCAGTGAGGGGTGAGGAGTAAGGACAAGGGTGATGAAATGCTGTAAAAATCTGGGAAGTTGCTAACAAGCACATTGATTTAAGCTTAGAGGGGAACAACTGTAGTAAGAAGAAAAAGAAGCGACAGACAAAGCAAGAGGAAGCCTGGCTGCGGAGACAAGGGAAAAGAAAGGTTGGGAGGCCCAAGGCCAGAGAGAAGGGACGGAGATACAGCCAGGATTTATCAGAGGAGCAGACAGCAGAGTTTTCATATCTCTGACACAAGTAAAATAGCTAGCACCTTATAAAAATACTTTTTAACAAGTATACAGGCTGCATGTGTGTTACTGTTCAGGTCAATACTAAGATTAGTAAAGAAATATATATTAAGGTCCTTTGAAGAAGTTTCAGTTTGTGTTGATTTGGCACCGCTGTGGACAAATTGGTACCCTGCATATCTTAGCTGATTTTGTCCTGTTCATCTGTTTGATATATTGTTTTACCACAAATCCCTTCCAGTTGTGTTTGAAGTTACGTGATTAACCCATCATGAATCTTTGCCATGAAAAATGGAAAAATACAGAATTCTATGGGTCTTCCAAGGGAAATATTTCAAGAATACATAACCCAATTTAAATTAGGATAGGTTAAATATCATGCTCTTGATGCAGGCTGTATTTTCAAACTTATACTCATATCACAGGTTTTAAAAGTGTCAACCATGTCTTCATCATGACAACAGGTGATCTCTATGTTTTTTACAATCCAAAACTGAGAGTGCAGAAAAATATCTGCAGCAAGGCAGGCAGAGAGAAGGGGATCAGGTGTGTGCTAGCGTAGCAGAGGGACAGAGTGAGCACTGAGGGTGAAGCTGGAGCGTTATGAGCAAACAACTGCAGAATTTAACAGTAAGAAACTAAGGTCCATATCATTATAAAATCCAAACACAAGTTTAAAAGGCCTAAGTCTTCTGTTATAAAAAGGATGGTCAAACTGAGTTCAGATGATTTACTTATTAATCCAACATTGTGAAAATACTCCCTTACCAATTAATTTCTGTGTTCAACTCTGGTATCACCAAACTTAAGTCAGTTCTTGTAAAAGGAAAGTTTTGATGTTTGATGGTCCCTGTCAGTGTATTATTATTACATAGTTATTACTGCATGCTGGATGCATTTTACTGCTGTAGATGTTCAAGGCTGTGCTACTTTTAAATCTTACAGCTGTCATGTTTGGTTAAATGTTTGGAGCTTGAATGCCACATTTCTAATTCTTCCCCTGGCAATACTAGGTGAGCAGTTGGACATATACTATGTGGATAGATTTTTTAAAATAAACCATACACAATAAAAACAAAAGCCAGAACATTGATGAATAACCTGGATTAATAATCATGATCTCAAAATTGGAGAACAGGATTTCACCCTTAAACTGTTTGTTTGAGGTGGAGCTATGTACCTTTATGGACTCTTGATTGGCTTCATTCAACAAACACCATATTTTTAAAAGCTATATGTTTTCTTGGCAACAAAACTCAACGTTAAAAAACAATTGGTCACAAAATCTGTTGATTGGTATCAGTGCAACAGTGGAAAGAAGTTGAATATAGTAGAGAGTGACTTTGAATGAATCCTAAAATTATAGCACAAGTACCTCAAATTTACCCAAGTAGATTAGATATATCCTGCAACGCAGGATGAAGAGAGTTTGGATGTGGTTCGTTCGCTAAAGCAATGTTGTAGACTGTGCCCACGACTCATTTGCACGCTCTAGTTTTTAACAAAGAGACAAGCTGACGCTCCATTTCCCCTTCCCAACATACACGCATACACACATCCACAAACAGCTCCCACACAGATTAATGTTAATGTGCTACCTTTTTCTCTAAAAAAAAGGAACCACCTCACAAGTCCCTTTAGGAGTTTCACACACCTCAGCAGGTTCTTCCAAATAAAGAGATTGGATGCACACTTCCTTAATAAGACCAAGAAGATGTTTCTCCCCTGCACTCACTTGAGTGTATAATTATGTTAGAGTCAGCTGCTTTACAAGTTGTTTCCCTCTATACCTGCAAACAAATTCAGGAATAGAATAATATGAAAGTAATGAAAGAATTAAGACAAAGCGCTAATTTTAGGAAATGAAGGAACAGCTAAATTGCTGGAGAAAACAAAGAGAAAGCAACATCAGGGCCTTTTAGAGGATATGTGTGTTGTGTTTGCTCTCATCTGCTGAGGCAGCTTGGAGCCAACCTGCGGTGAGGACAGGAGGTGAACTGAGGTCACTGACTCTCCTCGACAGGCTTCACTCTAATGATAGCAAGCGGTGGGGGCATCAAGATGATGGAGGGAGGAGAGACCTGAAGAAACAGCAGGAGAGGAGGCAAGACTTGAGGTTTATGGTGATGCCTCGGGTCAAAAATGGGAAGAAAGTAGTAAACATGTTAGAGAACAGCAGCTCCTCAGACACCCAATATTTCCATCCACTCTTTTAATTTGCATATGGAGAGGTTACATTTTTTTAAAGCGTGCAGAGAGCCTTGAGTTGACCTGATGGACTTGGATGAAGCTTTGTAACCATTAAGAAAGGTCAGGGCACATTTATTTCACAGAATCTGCTGAATGCAGAAATTAAACTGTAATGGAAAGCAACTGAATACAGTGTACGAAAAAGACCCATCACATTAATAGGATTTTAAGAGTCTACAAAGAGAGCTGAACTGAGTCAAACTAGAGCATGTACAGGTCAAAGTAAAATACAGAGGGAAAAAAAGGTGTGTAACTGAGAGAATTTGAGGACCAATCCATTTTTAAGGCCTTACGTAACCTCAGATGATAGCTCTTTTTGCATTAATCTCCTGGGTTATGCAAGCCATTTCTGGGCCAAAGCACTGGACTTACGGCAAGGTGCTTATGATGCAAACTAGCATTAGTTCACACACATGGATTCACATGCACATACAGAGGCTTTCTTATCTAGTAAAATGCACCCTATCACATGACAGTCAGAGTTACACACAGACCAGTAGGTAGATTAAACACACACAAATACACACACCAGCTGTACTAAACTGGCTCAAAGCCCAAACGTAACGCTCAGTACTGCCCAGCTTTACAACAAGATAACAGATGCCCTATAGCGTTTAAATAAGATAAGGCAAGGCATGGTAGCACTTAATTAATCCTGAGGGAAGTTCTAGGGCAAGACGGCTCCAAAACGGCTGTAAAAATGTGAGTAAAAGCAGTCGGGCATTAAACATATATGAAATATTAATAGAAGAGCAAAAGATGTACAATTAGTGAAGTTACAAAAGGAAGCTGAGTACAAGTTATGGCATTGAAAGCGATTATTGCAGATAGTGTTAGGAGGCATGATGGATTAGGATTACTTAACATGGTCGCTATAATAAAAGGGAAGATTGCACATGTGAAAAAAACAAAGGTATAGAAAAGCAATACTAAACATGATGTGAAAATTGTTAGTGCACAGTTAGTTTTCTGCTTTGTGCATGTAATATTGTACTTTATAGCAAAGTATTATTGCACATGATATGATACTGAATATTGCCCCATGATAAAGACAGAGCTATTACTCAATTTGAAAGTGCACATGATATCAAAGGAAATAATGCACATAATATAAAATCCAATTCTTCACATGACATGAAAAGAAGTATTGCACATGATATGAAAAGTTTTACAGCACATGACACCAAGGTGATACTGCACATGGTACAAGAAGTAACATTGCACAAGGTATGAGATGTCATACTGCACATGATTTAGAAATGTAGTATTGCACATGATATAAAAAGTAATATTGCACATGATGAAGAAATCAGAAATGCACATAATATGGAAAGTTAAAATGGCACATGATAGGAAAAGTAACACTGCAACTTGTATAAAACGATTTATTGTACATGTTAGGAAGATGAAATGAAAAGTTTCTCTCTTGGGACTCCTTATGATGGCTCAAGCATGTCTGAGCTAAGAGAAAAGAAGATGTACAAAAGTAAAACAAAAGAAAACACCAAATATGTCACTGTGATATGTCACTGTGAGGGAACCTATCATTGTGACATATTTGGTATTTCATAAAAGAAAGAAACAGGCTGGTCACTAGTTTGCTCTTTGTATGAGAAAGCTTAAAGCAACCAGGGAATTGAAATCTGGGAACAACAGACAGACAGACACTGATTGAGATTTCTCTTGTTGTCTGAACAGTAACGGTGTAAAGCAGCACTGTGCAGGCGGAGCTGTTGAATACTTCAATGCACATGGAATATAGCTGACAATGTGCAGGGGCACATAAAGGTTTAATGGTACTGATGAAACTAAAAGTGCAAAGCATTAGTGACCAGATGGCTGTTACAGCAACAGTTAACTGCTGGGGGTAAAAATGGTCTGACCACTACTAAAAATCGAACTATCATATTGTCGCTTAGTAAATCACAGACACATTAACTGTTCTGATGAAACAACTGATTAGAAAGCAGCAATAAAACCAGAGTAAGTCAAAACAACTTAATTAACAAAGGATTACCTAAGCAACCAAAGACGTTTTTAGGACTCCTGTTGCAGGGGACTATTTGACTGAGACTGAGCAAAGGGTAAAGCCAAAGTTTGGAATAAGTCGCAGGGTTCATATTAAGGGTTGGGGCTAATCTTTGGCAGCATGCCACATCTAAGACACTCTTGAACTAGTGCCCCAGGGAGGGTGACCAAGGTGAAACTCTGGCAATAAGAGGGTCACCTGGGTGCTACTAGTGCCCACTGAAGGGCACTTTGGGGGTCATTTGAACCAACTGATGAGCACTTGGGCTCTTAGGTTACGTTTGACCATGGCATTATGATCAAAAGAAACCTGAAATTGGCAAATAAGGCCATATTTCTTGCATTTAAGAACAATTAAGCACCCTCTTAACACCCTCAAATGTAATTTTATGCAGCTTAATTCCCCCCAATCACCAAAGCTGCATGATCATTTCAGGTATAAATGAGCTCATGATGGTTAAGACAAAATTAACAAAAGAATGGACTGGTTTCATGTGGCACCTAAGCAGTGACAATTATTACTGTAATTTTGAAGTGAACTTTGCCAAGTGCATCAAGCCTTGTACCTTTGTAAAAGCTGGGTACCAATACTGTAAATTAACTGATTTTGTCATTAGTTTGCTTTAGCTGTGGGTTATTGCAGTTCTCAAACTGGCACTCACTGTTTTTGTTGGTGCGGCAGCTGCTGCTTTGTATTTCTTCAATACATCTTTGTTGCGATGAAGGCTTTTCAGGTGAAAAAAAAGATTTGCTGTGATAAAACTTATAGATTTTGCCTTTTCTCTGAATACTTGAGGCACGAGTTTTGCAACATGCAACTGTGTTATCCTCTGAAAGAGTGAAAAAGATCTATAAGGGTGACGCCATGTTTGCTCTCTCTTCAGCTTGTTGTGTCAGTGCTAGTTCTTCTCTGTATGTAATGGCAGTCCGCATTCTGCTACCTACTGTGTTGGAATATGTGGGCTTGTTATTAAGAAAATAGAAGCAATTTTCTCTTCTCCTTATTCTGCTTTTACTGGAATAACAATAAAATATTCTCCCTATCAGATTGATATTCAGCTCAATAAATGTTTGCATCCCTATAATGCTCCCTCATTCTGTACACCTAGGCTACTGTTCAAACCACTGGCAGCTTCTCTCATCCACAAGCATGACCAGTGTATGCTGCAGACCACTGCAAAGAAAATCTCGTTTCCCTCCTGTGCAAATATCCCTCATCTTTTCATATTGTTGAAGTTTCTACTTTTCCATTTAAAGTATAGAAAGAATAATGCAAAAATGCTGACCATGTTTACACCTACTGCTGCAGCTCTCAGGAATCTGAACCCTTGAGTCTGCAGTGAGGTACAACTGGAGCACTGTCTTTTCCCTCTTATACACCAATACATCTCAGGTGCCTCGACAATCAAATTGGCACCAAAATAAAACTCATTTACATCATCACACTAGGTAAGCCCCCATTGTGAGGAGTGCACACTCAGCAGATGTGGGGAGATGGAAAAATCTGCAAATGACCTCCGATCTGAGGCAAATTAATTTCTGCTTTGTGCAGAAGTGGAAGACATCAAAAATATGAAAACAAATGGTTTGAATTCATAAACCTCCAAGTAAGTAACCATTATTTTCATATTTGAATAAAGAGTCTCCGCCCCAACAGATGTCAACTCAGCACTTTGCTGTTTTCCCCTTTATTCCCTCTCCTCCCCTGCAGGCTTGTCCACACACACTTTCTCACCAGTCCATCCACCCGCACAGTGACAGCCTACGATATGCCTCCACTCTGTCACAGAAAAGGGAGATTATTATTGAATGATTCCTTTTGTCATTATGCCCTGTGGGCCACAAGACAATCACATTAATGCAGAGAGAGAACAAAAACAGAAATCTAAATAGGTTTTTATCACCATCCTCAGATGTTTAGCTCCTATACATATAAGTTGGTTGAATCCAGAGTTAAATCTATATAAGACATGTTTGTTTATTTACACTCACTGACACAGTGTGTTCATGAGTCCCTTTGTGCTCTAAATGTGCGTCACTAAATGACGCAGCAGCCTGAGCGTATCAACTGGAGACTATAAACCAGGGTATATTTTATATACAGTAAACATTTAGCCCAAATCATTCCCTCTGTGACCAATTACAGCCACACTGTGTTTCCTCCTCAGCCAATTACGACTCTCCTTTGTGGCAATGAGAGCAGTCTATCACAGACTATGCACACACAGACAAACAAACCTTCCTGGGATTCTGGAGGTGGGTGGACCTGCGGTGCTTTTTGTTCAGTTTTGTTTTGGTCAGTGTTTCTCAAAGAAAATGCTCAGAAAGTTTCAAACCTGTGCTTGGACTGCACAAAGCAACCTCTTTTGGATTCTTTTGTATCAGTCTGCCAGCGGGTACAGATTGTCAGACTATTGGACTGTAACTGGGTACATCTGTGTGTGTGTGTCTGCCTCTCTGTCGACTTTGTTTATCTTTTTACCTGTCTGTCTTGAGGGAAAAACAAACAAAACAAGTAAGTGTCATGCCTCCTGTGTTTGGTAGATGTCCTTCATATTTTTGGGGTTAGGAACACAAAATAAGGAGCTGCAGTATCTCTGTATTAATAGCCAGAATTGTATTCACCAATGAATGCCTAAAAATAGTATTAAAAAGTGTAATGAATAACATTTCAATGACACAAATGATGCTTACTGTAACCATGGCATCTTTCTTTCCTGTCCCTTTTTTGACAAAAACAACAGTTCCATTTGCATTCCATGATGTCAATAAACACCAAGCGGCAACCTTTGGCCGCAAGAATCTAAGCCAATGCGGAAATGTTAAAAACTGCAGTTTCTCGAGTGTCCGCTTGAGGCTGGCTCCGGAAGTACGGAAACCACACACACACACAAACTCAAAAAAGCCGATCTTTACAGCATGTTTACAGCCTGGTACCAAAAAACGAGTGTAGTCTGGATAGCTAATTTCTCGATCGGCACCCACTGTGCTGGGGTGATTTTTTTCATAATGCAGCAATTTCGAAGATATCAAGATTATGAGTTTACCATAATGAGAGGCACAGGTGACTTGACTGACAGGTGGGAACACTAACTGTTGGCTAGGAGGCTCAGAGCCTCTTGACCTCACACTAGCTCCACAGAAGTTAGGTTGAGTTCAGCATTTAAAATATGGCATCTGCCGACAATTGGCTTCAAAACAGGGCTTCAGAAACAGATGGGTGAGGTCACGAATACTATGACCATTATTCATACCGTCTGAGAAACACAAATACTTGAAGTGGGAAAGAACACCAAATCGGAACGCATTATTTTGTGTCAAGAGAACACTCAAACTCACAATTCTACATCTGTTCAAAAATACATCTTCTTCCCCTTTCATTAAAACTTCATCTGCTGTTTAAAATCAATCAATGCACTGATAGATATGTAGGGGGCATAGAAAGTATCTTTATCCAACCAAAAAGCCTCAGCCACTTAAACATGTTTTTCTTGCCGAAACAAACGATAGAGCAAAAAAGTGACACACCGACAAAATGTGTTTGTACATGCTTCCACTTTTCTGCAGCAAACCAAGTGGAAAGATTGACATCAGGAGGCAAAGTGAATGTGCTTTTTTTCACACCGCTGTTTATAAAAGACTGAGTCAGGATCCAACAGCAGTTTACAGAAAGCTTAGACTGCATCCCAAAGTAATCCAAAGCTAAAGCTGTTTTTTCTTTCAAAGCTATTCCATGTGAGCAAGGTGAACAAAATAATTCCTCTTGCTGGTATGTTAGATTAGACTGCCACTTTCCCAAAACATCACAGGTCAGATAGTGAGAGAGGCCAATTTTGAAAAAGGAGGTCCCCAGATACAGCACTGACATGCACACAGTAAAAACGATCCTGTCATCTATTTCAAGTTTGACAACTGAACCCAGCCTTGTGGATGTCCCTGCCATCTCGAAGCTCATTTTTTATATATAAAATTCCTCTAGATTTGTCCCCTCTCTCTCCTGCTCCCTGCAGAGGTGTTATATGTCTACAGAATGACTGCCAAAGGCTGGGGGTCAATACAATACTTCTTCTATGATTTTTGGGAGTTGTAGCAGGCAGTGCACAGTGTAAAAGAGTACAGCAGGGTCTTTGTAGACATCATTATATTGATCTATACTCTATACATGTGTCATCCCAGTGATCAACGATGGCAGGAAGACAAAGACTATCACCCCAATCAAGACTGAACAAAGACGTAGCCCATCTATAGTGTGATTCAGACATCTTGCCCAAGTTAATACCTCGAGAATGCATAATTTTTAGTGCTCAGTATTAGTCATCCATCTTCATGGGAGCTTGACAACCTGTATGATTTATTCAGTCTCGGCCATCAGGTAGATATTGCAGGGACTGGACAGAACAAGCCTTAGGGATCTCTTCCAACAGGGTAGATTTACATCCATCCATCCGTCTGTGCCTTGGTTCTAGCGTGTGTGTGCGTGTGTGTGTTGGCTCTACTGCTGTAACAGTCAGCAAAAGCATGCAAGCGTGCTGACGCAGGGAATAAAGAGACACACACCAGTGCAGACACGCTGACAGGAAGCAGAGGACTGTGTCGATACAGGATCAATACAGCAACAGATAAATCAACAGCACCTTAGGGCCCTCGTAGCTCTTCGGTTTAAGTGGAAGCAAGGTGTAATTAGAGCACAATGCTTTACTACACATTTTTAATGCACTCTTTGGGAGTACATACGCACATTAATAATGGAAAGGTTGTAAAAGATCTTTTTTTTTCTGTCACTCCTTTCATCAGAGGTCATTTCCTTGCAGACATTACGTATGTCCATTTAATAAGTGTGTTAAATAAGACAGGCTGACATTAGAGACAGTAATCTATACAGTAAATAACACATGGTAAGAAGTACCACACCTTGATTCAAGTAATCAGACCACCTACTACTAAAGTCTTGACTCTGCAGATGAATGACCACTCTTTTTTTTTTATGTAAACATGCCCTAGTCTGAATGATTTCTTCATCGACATTATGCTGGTGGTCAATTGGAAAAATGTCACTACCAGCTCCTCTTAATACTAGTTCAGATAGAGGTTGATTCTGGATTACCACTGTGGCAGGGACCCTTTGATCTTGCGCTTTATCACCTGCTCAATATCTTCTAATGCTAACAATCTCAGCACTTGAGCACTCAGTGGCTTAAGCAAACGGTAGAACTCACCCCTGCAGCTCCTTGACAGACATAGAGATTTTGAGGTTATGTCCCAAAACATGCAGGGCCGTGAGGATGTCAGCCCACTGGACCATCTCTCCCAGAGGACCCCCCTTCAGCACTTTGGGGCTGAAGACATCTCCAGACTCCTCTGTTAGGAAGCCGACGTGGACCAGGATCTGAAGGAAGACAGGGGAAGAATATGGCAGAGTGTCAAGTTGAATTCTGCAGAGAAGTGGCAAAATAAAAATCCACCAATATTCCACCAATCAAACGACCTGCAATTGTAAAATAAGCATTCAACTAGTTCTGAAGACTGTCAAGTCAGAAAACTATGGCAGTATCTGACCAGCAGGAATCAAGAAACCCATTACAGCATTTTTTTTAACAGTTCCGGCCATCACATGTGTTTGTTAGGGAAACATTGTACTCACCAACTTCTAGTACTTTGCTTCAATATTAACTAATTGGATGAATATATGATCAGCAAGATTATCTGGGGATGGTCTTTCTTTGGTGATGAAAGCACATGTGACAGTACCAGGAGACTTGTATGGCCAATACATCAACAATTTTGCTCCTTATGTCTTGTTGTGTCATGATGAAATGGCAAATTGTATAAAAGCTTGTTTTTTCACCTTTTGAATTCCTGCATTTCCCACCCCAGAGCACTTTCATAACACTTTGCTTAAAATTCTGAACACTCTAGACATAATTTTTACATCTTGCTGTTCATGTTACTTGATTAGTCCAACGTTTTTGGGACAAGGTCACAGTATTCATTTAAATCTTGATCCAAAAAGGCAACTGAACTTGGTTGAAGCGCTTAAAGATGTCCCACCTCTTGCATGAAAAGTTTCTGAAGCCCAAAACTCACCAAGGGACACAGCTGGAATTTAAGCCTCCGTGGGTCGAAAGTATGCTAATGATAATGTCCGTAGAATGGTAGTCGTTAACGACCTCTGTTGCACTTGAGTCATTTGAGCTGTTAACTGAAAGGTCTTAAGGCTGATTTATACTTCTGCGTCTCCCCTACGCAGCAGGGGCTGACGCGGACATGAGCCCCACATACTTGTGCGTCGGTGTGTCTGTGTCGCGCAGCAATTCTCCTCCGAAACACTAGAGGGCAGTGCGGTCTCTCTGATAGCCGGTCGCCTGCTTCCGGCCCCGCTACGATCTCTGTTTACTTTTCCACAGAGATTCAGAGCGTGTTATGTTAATCTACAGCTGATACATGTTGCCGGACCCCCGGCGTAGGGTACGCCGTTGATTCAACGCAGAAGTATCAATCAGCCTTTACACGTTGGACCCAACACAGCGTTTTATTGGTGCTAAGTCCATTTGCCTTTTTGGATCAAGCTTAGAATAAGCACAGCCTGGTTGACTCTTGCAAACACATCACAGTATTCACAAATCTTACTAATTAACTTTGTGAGTATGGATACAGGTGAAATATATAAGAAAATGATAGAAAAAAGTATACGCTCAAGAAGAGCTTTGGTTTAGCAGTTACTAATGCACTCCTACTTTTCAGAATAACCTCCTTGTAAGCAACGTGCTTATATAATCCCTATAAAGCCATATATCATTTATCATTTATCAACTAAGGATGTCCCTCTGCTATTTATGGCAGGTTTTGATTTCATTGTTAAGTGTGAGCTAGATATATTCAATCACTGTTTTCCTAATAGCACATGCTCCCCTTTAGATAACCAATCTGAAAGCATCCAGCAATTATTCTGCATGCACATCAGTGTACATTTATCAAAATAACACACTTTAGAGACATTAGCCCTGATGGTTTTCAGCTATTTCTATATGCAAAACATAAAATGTGTACATTCCAAAGAAGATTAAATTTAATCTCATTGCCATTATAATATTTATAGATGTGTGCAGACTGTGTAAAGTTAAGCTCCTTGAAAGTTAAGCTCCAGCAGTGCAAACTGTTTTAATGAGTTTGAGGATTAGAATCATTAGAATTTCAGACTCCTCCAAAAGAAAATTATGGAAACTGAAAAGTAATTCTTTTGAAATCCCCAACGAATTATCCCCTCATGCCTCAATGGAACAGCATGTGGATGTAGAAATCCATCATTCTGGACTTTACTGTACAGCTCATTTCATATGCACCGTATGCCTCTGTAGATAATTGCTGTAACTAATTCCTCGGCCCCCGGTGGGAAAGTTGTCTTTTGTTTTAAGACATCATGTAATGCATGTGGAGGAATTGTCACAGGCTATATTTTGCAATGTTATACAACTTTTTGCGCACAGGCTACACAGTCCTATCATGCATGTCCAGCAAGCTGCTGCATAATTAGTGCTTCATACCGAGAAATGAGCAACACGTTGCCTTTCACAGCAGATTAAACGCAACCATGTCCAAATGTTGCTCTGCTGAGTAATCCTGATTAACTAACGCAGCATGAACACCTCCATGCAACATGCAAAATGAGCATTAAGCCAACCGTGTAGAGTTTGCCAGAAAGTTTCCAATGTCTCTCTCTGGCTGTGTTTCTCACTCTCTGCTTATAGGCAAGTGCATGTTTGACCACAAGCATTTATGGGCCAGGGGTTAACTGTTTCTGAATAACAAAGCTGTGCTTCAGAAATCTGATATGTAATTATTTGATATAGCTTAACATAGCTATGGGAAAAACAAAATGCAGCACATCTGCAGAAGTCAGTCCACTGATGTCATTGAGTTAACATGTGCAAAATGCGTGTAAAACATAAGACAATGGTGCTTGTGCAACAGAGTCGAGCTCCAGTGACACTCCAGCTGGCGTGAAATATCCCCTGATTTAATAAGCCTGCTCTATTAACTTCTGCTTCATAAAAAAGATAAGTTAAATTTAATTACAGTTTGGGTGGCAGATGGCAAGAGTGAGAATTTGTGGCGCCAGTGCTTTTCACTCTCTTGGCTCAGTGGTGGTTGTGGTACTGGTGAGGGTGTAGCACACAAACACTGGCAAACATGCAATTCAGGAGACAGAAGGAGCCGAATTTCACACTCTGGCAGCAGCAGCAGCAGCAACAGCAGAAGCAACGCTAAATAAATATGAAAAATATCACACAGTGGAAGGAGAGCTGAATAACTCTGGATTGGATTGGATAAAACTGGCATCTGTACACAAATGCAAAGTGTACACAGAGAAGGGTAAGACTGCTTTACATAACTACAGACTTGAGCCCATGATCAGAGTACTGATGAGGGATTTCACTTCCCCTTTAATAGGCAGTATTTATCTTCATTTGCAAATGTTTAGTCCTCTGTACCAGAATAGAATTAGAGTGGAGTTTAATGACACATATCAGAACAACGCAGGTGAAGTAACCTTTGTATCACAGAGAGGGAATGACAAGCTACAACAAAGTGCAAACAAAGGCAGTGTGTTTAAACAGCACGTATCCTCACATTAAAAAAAAAAGCCATGCCATTGGAAGCTAACAACCCTCCAAAAGTAAAGCTACACTTCCTCATAAACTCCTACTATCAAGGCCAGCTGCCTCCCTCAGGAGTCTGATCACACACAAGAGTGAAGCTCTTTATACAGTGGACTTATGTTACTCCCAGATGGCGTGTGTCTGATAGCATGCGTCTGATGATGGAGTTTGAATTTTGTTTGTTTTTATTTGTTTGCGTGCATTTGTTTCACACTGACACACATCAATGAGCTCTGTGTGCGCGTGGATGTTTGTATGTGTTCGACGTGAATGCTCACTCATTTGCCGTCAGCTTGAGGGGATTCTCAAAAGGATCTGAAGCTACTCACTACTTTTAGCATCTTTTGGGAATTGAACACAAAGACCTGCCAAACCCGCTGAGACAGACAGAGGAGCATGACAACAACAAACGCACACTCAAATCTCACTCGCATCTATAATGCTGCATCTGTTGGCTCTCACACACAAATATTACGGCACAAATCAAGGGCTTTTTATAACACTGTCCTGTTCCTTCGGTTATTTTTTTCAGGGGGGGGGGGGGGGGGATATATAACCAGGGTTAGCATAAGGACTTGTGTTTGATGTGAGGGATGTTTCATGTAATACGAGTGAGTGTCTGCATGTGTGTAAAATCCTTGAAAGTCCTTGGTGCACACATACACGAGAGCAGGAGAGAAGAAGTGGCTCTCAAGTATGTGGAAGCACTCCACCGCTCCACACTGCCCCACTCTACTCCACTCGTCACTAACAGGCTAACGACAGGAGAATGCTAATGCCTGTTTCAGCATCTGTTAGCACAAATCTTTGCATGGATACATGTGTGTTTGACTGCGAGGGTGTGTGTGTTTATATGTGTGTGTGACCCTGCTCACTCATGTTCTGTGGCCCTTCAGAAGGTCACAGCTGTCAGATGGGTGGCAACACAAGCTGGCACTGCCAACCTTGCTACTCTATCCTTAATTTCACCTTCTCCATCATCCTTACACTTACTCCTCCACAGACTGCTCTGTCCTCTTAATTTCTCCTCACGTCTCCTCCTTCTTGTCGCATTCCTTCGACCTAACCCCCACCAACCCCTCCTCTTTTCTCCTAATTTTTTCCTCTCTTATCCCCCCTTACTTCGCCTTCTTCACTACTCACTTCACCTTCCATATCCCATTAGTCCGCTACACTGTCTGCACTTCATCAGTCAGGGGTCAATTTACTCTCAGGAGGGCAGACACGGGGAGAGGGGAAATGAGCAGTTAGGCATATGCTGACAAACACACTGAATGTGCATGCTCGACACACACTGGCTGAGACAAATTCACTTGCTGGGACACTTAAAGCAACACCGCACATGCAGAGAGTCCACAGTAGGAGGTTAACAGGATGTGGTCAGTGTCTTTGAATGTGCACAATCAACTCTTGAAAACCTCTCCATTATGATTCAGCTTAACCGAATGTGTCTCATTTGATGTTGAGGTTGACTGTATTCTTTTTGAACTCCACAAGCTCTTTGGAAATAGACAGATTAGTCACAAAATAAAAGAGATTTCCAAGAATATCTAAAGCAGGCTTCTGCTTCACTCACAGTGGCACTCTGCATACAAAAGCATCCATCTCAAATATATTTGACTGTGTTTAAATCTCTACTGCTGTGATTTGAAGGTGGAAAAAGAACCCACTAGAATTAGTTCCTGCCTTTGACAGTTAAAAAGAGTCGTCTTGCTTTTTCTCTTATTTTCCTCTCGTTCCAGATCCTTACTCCTGCCATACTTGCCATCTCTGCTCTGCTAATTTATTATTTTTCTGGGTAAACATCCACTTCTCTCACACTCAAAGAGAAAGCCAAACAAGGAAACAGAACTGAATCAACAGAGGCCCTTAGGAATTGAAAAAGATTGCACACTCAAGCAGAATGCTTAAAATTGTATTGGAAGCAATGGATTTTCATAAAGAGAAACGTTAGGTGAGTGCAAGGCCAGAGTCTATTCACATCAGACAATGTTTTACCGAGGTCAGAGTTAATTAAAATCCAACATTGTTCTCCCTCTCCGTTGTAAAGCAAGTGCTGCTTTTAAATAAATGAAAATGAATCTCCCTGTGAGGGCAGCAGTCAAAAATGGTAAATTTGATTGGTACGGACTGAGATTTAATTTCCAATAAAATGTATGAGATTCTGCCTTTGGCTTCTATTGCAAAGAGATCCAATTAGCAGTCATGCTCAAACACACACAAACCCACACAGACAGACGCAAACACACATTTTCACTTCAGCTTCTAATTATTGTGATAAACAGCTTTTGACAGCCAAGGCTAACTCTCGCAAACGCCAGGACATCTGCTGTTGAGATAGCAGCAGCACGTTGTACGGCATAAAGGCTGCTCAAGCAGCCACGGAGCCATGATAGAGGATAACAAATCCCCTCTGCGCACTACATGAGAAGAGAACATCCATCTCAATGACAAAGAACTATTTTCACCCTTGTTAACTTATTTTAGAGAGAGATGGGGGCACTGAGAAACATTTCGGAGAGAGGAAGCAGAACAATCTGCCTACTCGCATCCACCCGCTCATTCATCGCTATTTTCATAACAGATAGATTATGAGCATACTCAAAGCAGGCCAAGAAATGTAAAGAAGGTAAGGAAGCTTGAATGAAAGGTTACATACAGTGAAAAAGTTATTCCAAAAGTTTTAATTACATCGTGCTTTCATTGACATTTGGAAAAGAGAGGCTTCATATTATATCCTAGTTTTATAACAAATCCATTTTTTAATGAAATACCCAACACCAATAGCAACCCTGGCTTTTTAGTCTTTGTTTCTCCCTCGTCTCAGACTCCTCTCTTCACCTCCATCAATCCTCTCCTAATCCATATTCCACAGAACCATCCTCACTTCTACCCACCCCTCATTCGTGCCCTTCCTTTTTCATCTTCCTCTCCTCCCTCTGGCAGTGGCACATCCCTGGCATTTCATCATAATCCCAACCATTCATCATCATCATCATTTCCTACCTCTAGTCACTCTTTCACTCCGTCTCCCTCATCTCACCTTGTATCCCTTTGTTTTTTTCTCTCACACTGGGCCCTTGGCATGCATGGCTACAAGCAGGGAGAAGACGGGTCCATACTAAATGGCTTCAGGGCCAACCAAAATGAGACTGAACAATTGAGCAGTGTGAACCGGCAGTAAATTCTTATGTTGCAGCTTAGAGAAAGATGCATAATGACAGTTACACGGTATTTACAGAGGAAGAATGCAGGAGGCAGCAATGAATGACAACCTATCATTACCTCCTCTATCATTTGTCGCCCACCTTCAATCAAACTGAGAACCCTCAAGAAAAAAAAGGCTTTTTATGCCCGACTGCTTGAGAGGAATACTGTGTTTCCCTTGCCTTGATCCTCTGATTTAAAAAAGCAGTTAGCTAACCTTGAATCCTTAATTTAGGTGTGAGCTTTTGTTTATCATTTTAAGTGTTGCTACACACTCAAGATGGTACTAGCAGACTTTTAAAGCCAGATGCAAAATGGGATTTTTTTTTTTACAGTTATATTTTTGGCCTTTTTGTCTTTATTTGAGAGGACAGCTGAAGAGAGACAGGAAATGTGGGGAGTAAAGAGCGGGGGAAGACATGCAGGAAATGGTCGACCGGCCAGGAATTGAACCGGCGACCCCTGCGACGAGGACTGTAGCCTCTGTATGTGAGGCGCTTAGACCGGTAGGCCACCAGCGCCCCCAAAATGGGATTTTATGTTTCACATGTGCTTGAGTTCATTTAAGGACCAATGTTGTGCATGTTACCCTCCACACCTACACCTGGTTATGAAAAGTTTTTCTCTGTTCCTTTCGCATTAAGCCTGAATCAAACCTGATCAATCAATCACCATTTCATTTCTAATCTTCCCCCCTTCCTGCTCTCACCTTCTTCTGGTCCCTCCATCGCTGCTCTAGCTTGACATCGAGGCGGTTGGCAGCTGTTGCCCACTGCTGGGCGAGGCGGCGGATTCTGCGCTTCATGAAGCTGAGGGACTCCTTTCCAGTTCCCACCTGGTCCAGCAGTACAGAAAGGTCTGTGCGGAAGGCAGCCTGGGAAGGTCATGGATAGAAAGTGGAGGGAGAGACATATGAGAAGCACGAGAAAGTGTAAGAAGGTGGACATTTGTGGGGGGGGGGGGGGGGGGGGGGGGGGCATTTGATCAGTAATAGAAGTGTTTCGTCCTCATGTTTTTGTTGGCCACTTAGGTCCAGAATTATCCAAAACAATTATATTGGTGCCAGGTGGAAAAAATACAGATTTGGGGGATCACCTGGCCTTCCCTCCAGCCCCAAATAGCAAGTTACGAGAAATGTCTCAGTAACAGCAGGATAGATTATATTGTGCTGTGGTTCAGAAATATTTTGAGCATTGTTCATGTTCACTTTTCATGCTGCACAATCATCAGTTTCATTTTTTCCTCCAATGCTGTGCTGCATGTATCAGCCCCTCTGAGTTTCTTGTGTTAGCTTGTATACTGTCATAAAGCACAGGACTGTACAGCAGCTTAATGCAACTTAGTAACAATTTAAAAAAAAATGTTTTCCAGCTGATGTAACCTGTGCTATAAATCTATTCTTTGAGGCTGAAGGTACTTTTGTATTCTCTGCAAATGAAGAAAAACTCTCTGTTGGAGTTTTTAAGAATACACCATAATGCAACATGATGCAATATTTGCCTTGCCTTTGCTTATATGCAAGAGAAATATTTCAAGAAAACTTGTGTCCCAGGAGAATCTTTCCTTCTGCTATTAGTTTCTCAATGTCAAAGAAATGTATTGTAAGAAGGTAAAACAGCTAGTTTTTTTCCAGCTACTGCTGTTATAAAAACAACTTGTCTCCTCTGAGAACAACCTTGGCCCAGCTCTGTTTGTGAGCAAGATATGGGAAGACTGTAATGCACAGTTCAGTAATTTGGGTCACAGGCTAAGATGGAAATATCAGTCTTCATTTACAATGACATTCTGCTACGCGTCCTAAAAAAATCACTGCTTCGGTGAATAAATAAGATGTAAAAAGAAAGGTGAAAGTATACACACATAAATAAAATGTACGTATCACTTTAATGAGTACTTTAAACATTTATGATTGCTTTGTGTTCCAAAACAAACACTATAAAAGGCTGGAAAAGGCACTGTTACTGAGAGCACCTCAAAAGCAAATGAGTCATTTCACAGCATGGTATGGTTCTCAAACTGCTCTCCCTATGTTAGTGTATACTACTTGTCTAAATTTAAGTGTGCTTTTGCTGCTCCATGACCTCAGGATCAACATTAAGAAAACAGGAGAGGATAATGATGAGGAGGGGTCAGGCCTGTTTAATGAGCAGAGTCTGAAGAGGGTCTGATAAAGGTTAACTCTTTAGTAGTAATGGGGGCAGAGTGCTTACAGTCTTGTTACTGAGCAAAGGCACTGTTGGCACTCTTCTCCTCACTTGGTGGAGTGGTAGTGTTGACCTGCGGCTGACAACCAAACAAGCTCCATTAAACACTGTCTGCGTTTATAATTTTCAGGGCTGCTTTTATTTTCAAAAACTGCCTAAAATTGAAAGTCTAAATATGTTTGGCAAGACCTTCATTTGGCAAAACAATTTTTTTAACAAATCACATCTTAATTGTGAATTTTAACAGCGGACTAAAATCAGCTGGCATGTATTAGTCTTTTTTCTTGTGCTTGATTCAGAGGATCTATTTTCTATATTCTCCACTCCAGTATGAAATTATGCGATTCAAAGAGAGTGCATTTTACATTTTATTTCAGAAAAACTGAATACTGATTCAATCAATCAAGGTCACTGTGTACTAAACAATGCCTTTTTATATGCAAAGAACAAAAAAAGAAAACGTACTAGTGTAATAAGCTGGGAGAGGATCTACATGTTGGTTACATGTTTTATTTATATCATGAAAAAATGATTTTCTTTACTTAGCATTTTGCATTTGGTTTGCCTATGATTAAAAACTTATCAGTGGCCTTGCAAAGGATTCTCCTCTTTAAAACTGGTGAATGCTTATCGCTACAGTAGCTAACAGAGGTAAGAGGGCACAGTATTTACATATATGACTGTTAAAAAGACAACAATATGAAAGGGGTGAGATAAATAGTGTCAAAAATCTGCTGGATTCTTCTTCTTGTTTCTACCCTCACAGTACTGTCATGAGTTGATGTTTAGTTTTTTCCTCGTATTTCATGCCTTGAATCCTCCCCGTGCTTATTCTGTAGGCCTATTAGTTATCCTTTGTCACCCAGGTTTAGTGATCCATGTCTCTTGTCGTGTTTGTTAGTCTTGTCCTGTGTTTCCTGTTTTTATTTTGTATCTCTTGATCCTTGTTTCCAGTTTAGTTTTACTTCCTGCCCTTGTGTGTTTCCCTCTATTTTTGATCACTAACATTAGTCTGTTTTCGAAACCACCTACTCAGTACGTACTGATTTGGCCAAAATTCAATATGTAGTATGCAGTATGTGAGCAAGAGCAACATCTGCAGTATGCCAAAACTACCTGGATGTTTTACTGATTAGGAAAAATGTCCTCAGTATGCAGCGGACCAGTCTCCCTTGTGTACTGTTTCCTACAATGCACAGTGCTAACTTTCCCCTTTTATTTTTTCTTCTTTTTTGAGGGGGGGAACTCCGTTTTAAGGTGCTGTGAAAATGCTAAAATTCCATATAAACCACTTCTTCACTTTTTTAAATCATTAGTGAATGCTAAAGAAGCAGTTACGCTATCAGCTTGGCCGTTGATTACCTCTGCTTTCTGAAACCGTAAATCCAGTGACGTCTGGCCCAGCATACGGCATAACAGATAGAACAGAACAGTCATACTACATACTAAATTCAAACGCAGTATGTAGTATCCAGAACCTACTGCATACTACATTTGTAGGTAGTATGTAGCAGGCCATTTCGAAAACAGACTTAGTCTCACCTGTGTCAAATACTGTGTATTTAGTTCCTCCTATGTTGGATCATTGTTTGTCTCTCATGTGTTCTGTGTGCTTCTGTGTCCCTGTGTTTTATCAGCGTTTCCTTTTGAATTTAGTTTTTAGCCACAAAGGGTTGCTTAATCATTAGTATCACTGCACAGGTTTTTTTGGCGTCATGGTGAGATGGTCCCTCTCCATCTAAGTGTCTTAGGTCTCTCTCTCCTTCTCTTTCCCTGTCCCTTTGTATATCTTTGTGTAATCTTTCTTTCACTTTCTTTTATTTATTTATTTTATTTTCTTGGTCCACCTAGGTGTGCACGCCCTCTTTTACAGAACATGATATTAGCTGTCAATAAAAGATAGGCCAGAGTTCTAAGAGGGATGGTGATGGTCGCATGCACACAGTCACAAGCACAAAAGAAAAATGTTCTCTTTCTTTTCTTTTGCTGCAAGATAAATTGCATTAATACTTGACAGTTTGTGACAAACATGACACAACCCAGAATTATATATATGCAGAGAAGAGGAAGAAGAAAAAAGAAAAAAAAGAAAAAAAAGAAAAAAAAGAAAAAAAAGAAAAAAAAAAGAATTTAGTTTTTAGACAGTTAAGTAAGTTTTGTTTGTACCTTTTGTTCTTTTGTTAATTAAAACCTTTTATTTTAAAATCTGTACTTAGGTCCTCCTTAATCTTTCCCCCAACATGACAAAATGATCCAACAATATTCACAGAAATTCAGAATTAATTCAAAATTGAACACTGCCTGATTCTGCAATAGTATAAACCACTGAGTAGTGTCCACATAACCTCAATGAACTAATGTCCGAGGGAGAAGCCTGGTTGTGCTTTTGGCTTCTGTTAGCAGACAGAGCAGATGCAGCACAGTTCTACCTCTGTTGTTTGTTTATGTACGAGTAGAGAACAGAGTTGAGTTTAAATGTTAGGGTTAAGAAAGAGAACAATATTCTGAGCCGTAGGTAAAGGTCGCCCTGGCAGCAGATGCACCATACTATTTCAGCAAAATATAACACTGGTAAGTGCTTTCACATACAAGAAGTCTTCAAAAAGGAAATTTTGCAGGTGAGCTGGATGTGTGAACACAAACAGCTGACTTTTTCCTGCCAGCCCTTTAGTAGAATTTCCACGTTAAGTCTGGGTGAGCTCATGTGGGAACGCAGCAGGTAACATTCAGGAAAATTCCCTGTGAGCCAACAGGCAGGGCGGTGGTGACATTCATATAATACAACCAGTCTTCTGCAAGGTTTTGCTTATTTGTCAAAAATGCTACTGTGAATCAATAAAAAAGCTATCTATTCTCACAAGAAATGTATGTTTATTTTTGTAATTACAATCAGGGATAAGTGTACTGTAAGAGTACAGTGAGCATGTTTTTCAAAAGGGAAGACCTCGTGCTGTGAGGGTACATGAGAGAACAAGCAACTTTTAAAACTTTGGGGGCAGATGCTCATGAAAATTGCTTAAGATTCCAAGAAAACTTCAGAAGCACATATTTGAAAGGTTTATTTTTGCACCTGCCTAGGTTGATATGAACAAATCAATCTCAGTTTCTTTGTATGTTTCTATTGTTTCTACTTTCTATTGTATTCTTTGACTAAGACTCAGGCTGATCTGTTTGTATGGTACTCACAAACAGGAGTGAATATACAGTATGTATATTTATTTATTAGAATGTAAAAATTAAATTAATTGACATGCTAAATTAAACATGTTCAAACTTTACATCTGAAAATAATGTTTATGTATACACGTATGTGCACAAATGCTGGATTAATTTTTCACTGTGCAGTATTGTTACTTCTTCCCTCACCTGTCTCTTCGGGGCCTTTGTCTGCTGTGTATGCTGGTTGGGGGGGCTGCTTTGGTTCCTCCAGGTCAGCGGGGGGCAGAACCATTCCACCTCACTCAGGTAGATGAGGAAGGAACAATCCGAACCATCAACACCGTAGAAGGCATAGCAGGGGTCTGATGTCCATCGGGCACGCATCCACTAGATGGTATAAAGAGGGAATATTAATGAAGGATGGTTTACATTGAGTGACCAATCACATCATAACAATGGAAAGCAACAATGGATAACTGTTGGAAGACAACAACAGAAGGGTGCACTGTGAATCAAGTTTGACATAATCAGGAGACCTTTTGATGGCCTCAAAATTGCCTAAAACTCCAGTCAGAGATCACACATGGCATGATCTTGATTATCACCAAGTCTTCTTCATGAGGCCATGTGTGTTTTCCCCCCAAAAAGAAACGTCTACAAGCATAATTGTACTCAAAATATAGCAATCTAGTACTGTATACTTAATGTAATGGAGCAGATGTTTATGAGAGGTAACTTCAAACAATGGAGAAAAATATATCAGAAAAATCACCACTTGTTGGTAATAAGATAGGCAGTGATATTGCCAGAAATTGCAAATTATGTAAATGTAATTTAAAGCATTCATCTTACCCTTTATCGTTCTCTTAGTGCCTTCAGTTTATTCCACTGTGACAACTGGATGTTGTTGCTTTATAACTTTACACCTAATGCAAACATTTTTCTACTTCATACTTAACTAGACCTTACTCTGTTCTATTGAACGGGGTACACACTACAAGATAATTGACCAGATTCCCCCTCCAATAAAAGTTAGCAAAGCTCCAATCATTTGATGGCGCTTAAGGTTATCTTGTCAGGTTTTCCTATGGTGTGAGGTATGTTAGTGATTAGTAGGAGCATTTTGTCTTACTCCCCAAAACTGTTTGTAAGACAATTGGGGTTGCCCTGATTTGAAGTCATAAATATTAATGTTCGATATTTACGATCAGAAATCCTGTTGTGTTGGGGGATCATAGCGGACAGTCAAGCAGACTCTCTTTGTATTGCCATGTGGAAAGAAATGATAGCGAATGAGGAAGAAAGTTGACAAGGGAAGGAGGCTCAATAAACGTGTCAACACCGTGATTGTGGCAACAACTTGAGTGTTTACACAACATAACCTGTAAAAAATACCAAAATCAAAGTGACAAGGAGAGTAGTTAAACAAAAATGCCACTGCAATGGATCTGCCAGATAGATCTGCTCACAACCTTGAGCTATCACATCCCCAGCCATGTTTGTTTACTCCAAAGTCACACTGACAGCAAAAGATTTAGTGAGATTACCAGTTTTGAGAGTCAGGACTGTTGTTGTTCGTGAATGGAATCTGTTGAACTCCACACACTATAAGAACTTAACTGTTTAATATGTCATTATCTGACATCATGTTTGGGGTCTCTCATATTTTCAGCATCCGTTAAGATAAGATGCAATGGAAATTTAGTCAGGTTAAAAAGAACCACCTTTTTAAAACTGAAACTAAGGTATCGGACTCATCATACCTCAGTCACTCATTAGTCTTTCTTCATAGTGCGGCTCTCAGGTCAAAAGAAAGTATAAATTATTTTGGATCAGTGTGTTTCAAAATCTCAGGGACATGCAGATATGATTTTCTACTGCACCTCAATAAATGTTTATAATACAGAAATCCACCATGAATAATGAATGTTTATAAAAAATTCACAGGCAAGGAAAAAGGAAAACATGATCTTTATTTTGGTCATGATTCTCCAATCACGCAACAACTGTGGACTGGTCTGCAATAATGGTGTTAATATGATGATGGTTCATAATGATTGACACTTACGTCTACTTTCCCAGGACACTCTGGAAAGCGGGGGTCTCTTGGCACCTCACATTGGCCTGACGTCCCATCTCTCACTGCTGCAGAAACACAGTGAATACGATTTTAAACAAAGCAATAAAGCATGAATAGATTTATTGTAATCTTGGAGAGGGCTGGTGGCACACCATGACCCACTCCAAATTTAACACAAACTAGCTAAATGGCAAATCATGGCCTCATGTGAGTGAAATACAAGCTGCCTGCATTCGCTTTGCCCAGAGTCCCCAACTCATTAGTTTATAATACCATTGGCTGTACTCACTTGTGTCAGTTGGCTTTTAAATAAAAATACAGAGGAGATAACATCAATCGACCAATAAAAGACGATCTATCAGAACATTTAGCAACATATGTTGGAGCAATCACATTAAAGTTTGGTTTTTATTCACAAAATCAAATAATATTGACAAATAACAGCAGGTATACACACATGTTAACCCCTCAGTGTTGTCAGGTTGCATTTTTAAACACATTTACAACTCTTCTCTGCTGATTTGTGGACATTTTGTGTTAATATTCACTTTCTCTATCATCGTTCATGTCATAATTTCCAGTAGTTTACCATGCGTGTCTGTGCCCCTAAATCCCAGTGGTTTCCTCTTTGCGACATCACTTCATTCATGCTCTATTGCAGCGAACACTATTCAGCAGGCCCTGACAAAGCCGTGCAGCCTGTCGGCCACTGCTGCCAACCATCGCAGGGTTATGCTAGCAAGTACGCCTGCTCACTTAGGCTACACTCACTGCATTAATTGCTCCACTGACTTAGTTAACTGTGTCTCTGCTGCTGATGCAAGGGAGAAGGAGAAGGGTGCAGAGTGACAGTAGAGAGTGAGAAAACTGGGATGGTATTGTCCCAGAAGAGGACCAATGTAGCATTAATTTCTCATTGTTTTCTGCCTTTCAAACTCCATCTTTGCATTCTCTCCGTCTCTCTCTCTCTCTGGACCTACAAAATTGTTTCTCTAGGTTCCGTCTGTTTCCATTTGCCTAATGAAAAAGAGACATTTCTCCACATAAGTCTTCCCTGGGGCTTCTCTCTGTGGACTGGAAATGCACACACACAAAGACACACACTGCCTACAAATATGATTACAATGGCAACCACAGACGCAACAATTGTAAATGTGGTTAACTAACTAGATAAAAACTTGACTCCTGTCCCTGCCAGAAAAAACATAAAAGCCTTGTCAACGCTTGAGGAGGGGTGGAAATTCTAATCACGTCTCTCTCTTTCTCCTGTCGCTCCCTCTCGCACATGCCTGACCACGAGATAAATAAACTGCCACTGAGCCGTATGATAATAAAGTCTGCCAGCAGTGTTTCAATTCATCTGTGATTAGAGAAAGCAGCAGTGTTTTCATTTTGGCGTGCGCTGTCGCCCCTGCAGATGCAGTGGGGGAAAACAAAAGGAGATGTAACGCTCATTTATTCTCTTGTAAAGAGTTGGGCAATTACCCTCAAGAGAAAAAGTGAGACAGGGGAATAAGGAGGAAAAAATTATCATAATGGTAGATACATACTGAGTGTGTGTGTGTGTGTGTGTGTGTGTGTGTGTGTTTGTGTTTGTCTCAAGCTTAGTAATGTTTAGGTTTTGATTAAAAATGTGCATGAGAAAGACAACAGCAAATATAAGGTTGGATAGAAGCAGTAAAGCATAAAGAAACAACCAGTGTACTACATTTACAGAAGTACTTCTGAGGCTTAATAACGTTTATATTTCTTACTAAACGATATTAAAATGTATCTGCTGTCTGACTGTAACTCACCTGGTTTAACTTGATTTAAAGCTTGAAAATCTTCAGTCCACAAATTCCTAAACTTCAGATTAATGACAGTGTGGGATGGTGTTTTCAAGTTTAAGGCAGGAATTCACACCCCTATAATGCCACAAATTCAATATGATAACATCTGTTACAGAGGCATGATGGTGGGATGAGATCTTCCTGCAGATCAAAGGTAGTAAAAGAGGCCTAACAGTCAATCGCAATCAATCAATCTTTATTTCTATTGCGCCAAATCACAACAAATGTTACCCTAAGAATGCTTGCAAACATAGCAGGTCTAGACCATACTATACTGAGTGACCATATATTAAATTCTTAACAAAAACCCAACACCAAAGACCCACCTTATTCAACCATGAGCATTGCACTTCACAGTATTTAGCAAGATACAGCGGCGAGGAAAAACTTCCTTTTAAGAGGCAGAACCAGACTCATGTTAGACAAGGTGGGTTTGGAAAAAAGGATAGAAGAGGATAACAGTGGTGAGTGGTGATGAGATCACCGCACAATGATAGAGCAGGCGGAGCGAAAGTAAGTGTATCTGTAAGATGAAATCCTGCTGTATGGTTACATGTGGTGCCACAATGTATCCACAATTGCATACCGCAATGAGACAAGGCACTCTGGGACACCAATATCAGATTATAATTGACGGCATAGCTTCATTGAGGTGCTGTCATGGATAGGGAGACAAAAAATATGTGGAAAAGAAAGTGGGGAATGATATGAAGCAGGGTGTCGTGGCCAGGAGTCGAACCAGCGACCACTGGGGAGTATGGCCTCAGTACATGAGAACCAGCTTAAACTGCTAAGCCAGCCGGTGCCCCTTGATAACCTATTTTTAACTTACTGCTGCAGTCACACACATTTTCAGTACAGCTTTGCCGGTAGTCTTATGTAAAAAAAATGTGAACCGAACACCTTTGAAATTCTGCGAGGTGTCAGAGGTGATCATGTCAGTAGAAATAAGCTAGATATCATATTTAAGTGTTTTTCTAAAGTCTGGTAATGTATGTGCCTCTCGTTCTTACTCAGCATGTGTGTGTCTGTAGATCTGTTTTGTGTTCTCTTCTGTTCTCTTAAAAGCAACTGAGGTTTTGCTCCAACACAAGCTGACAGCTGTGCATGATCCCAGCTGTGCTTCCAGTTGAATAATACAAAAGAAGCTTGCAACAGAGGAAGGGATCTTTAACTGTCTGTCTATGGTTTCGCTTCCCTGACAAACTTTCATCTGGGTTAGTTCATGCTCTGGTGTTCTGCTGAGGACCACAGGAAGTGCAGTTATGAGACTTAAGTTGGTTACTGGTCATATCTCTTATTTAGAGACAGAGAAGACACATAATTGTAAAACAAAAAAAACAGTGGTTGATTATGTTTGGTTTGGTTCATCATCACTCTACTGGACGTTTTAATACTGTGTTGACCTACTGCTGTGGACCGTAAAGCTGTATCTCAAAGTGCAAGAAGCACTTCAGGAGGATAAGCTAATACACTTGGGTTAATTCTTCAAATTAAATTAAGAGGTTGAAGGAATTTTACACATGATGCCTTACCCCTGCCTTGCACCATACTGCTCTGCAGTATCTGCTCCACCCTGATGGCCATGTTGGAGACATTCTGCGCTATAGCTTGGATCCTCTCCACCAGGCCAGCTGGTTGAAACCTGCAGACAGACAACAAACACACAAGTATAGAATGAGTAGGAGATAAAAGCGAGAGGAAATAAGAGATGCATTCACAATGTTCACATAACCTGAAAACAAAGTGTCTAACAACTTCAATGATTATTGATAAAATGATCAAAAGAAAATGACTTAGACATTTTTTTTTTCGAAATTTAAAGAAAAAATAATTGAACATTTAATAATTTAACATTTTCTAAATTATCTGTTTGGTTTTTTTTGCTTTTTCTTTGTAAGTAAATGATCGGTCCTGGGTTTTGAACAGCTGTTTTTTGTTTTTTTTTTGAACCTACTGTTTCTGAAAAAAATGTAATCCTTGAAACTGGCTTGTAACAACCCAATTACAATCTGTACAATTAAAGCATGGCACTCTATACGAAGGCTGGAGGACAGATCACAGATCACTTCCATCTTCACTCCAATATGTGATAACCTGGACTTTCTGCCGGGAGTAAATGATGATGGTTTTCGAAGATGGGCGTCTAGAGGGCTTTCTAGTCTTGTTGATTTTTTTGACGGGCCCTCGTTAATGTCCTATAATCAATTGTTTCAAAAATATAAAATACAGAAAAGGATTTCTTCCGTTATTTACAGGTTAGGGACTTCACTAAAAGGGACACTACACTTCTTTCTAATCAGAGTTTTTCATGTGCAGAGAAACAGCTTTTCTTATCACGGCAGCTCGATAAAGTCTTTCTATAATGTACTGAGAGAGTGTGGTGCTGGAGGTACAACTCACTTGAGACGGACGTGGGAGAGAGAACTTAGTGTGGATATTACAGACAACCAATGGGATGATGTCTGGCAAAGCGCGAGAACTTTGAGTGTGTGCAATAGAGTAAGATACTACACAGGGCTCATGTGTCCCCTTCACTTCATCATAAATTTAATGCTGCTCGTTCCCCGCTCTGCCTGAAGTGTAAAACAGAAGTAGCTACTTTAACTCGCTGTCTGTGGTCTTGCTGGAAAATACAAAGATTCTGGCACCTCATAGGTCAAGAAATTAATAATATCTTAGCCCCAATCTAGAAAATGACCCATTATGTATGCTCCTTGGAACACGAAATCGAAATATTACTAAAAAATATTAAAAAAACATTTATAATATTTAACATTTTGTGCAAGGAAGTGCATACTCTTGAACTGGATAACAGACAAAGTCCCTAATAAAACACAGTGGCATATGTTAATCCTTGAATATGTCTCTCTTGACTACCTAACGTGTGTGTGTTGCATTCTAAAGACGATGTATTTCATAATACTTGGGAGCCCTTTATGTCTTATATCGGAGTGAACGTTTCTTCTGTTCTTGCAAGGAGGTTTGTGTAGGACTATATATGTATATGTTTGTAGGATGATGTCTTACCCGGGTCTCCTCTCAAATGTCAATTGTGTGCTGGATTTGTGGACCAAGTGTTTTGTTTTGTTTTGTTTTATATTTTGTTTGTCATGTTTGTTTGTTTTAAGGGAGTTGTCCCTGTGATGTTTGTTGTTTGTTTTTGAAAGGAAAAGAAAAATCAATAAACATATCTATAAAAAAAAAAAAAGAACAGCTGGTTTGTTAAAAGAGGTTATTCAAAAGATTCCTTTTGGACTCATTATTAGCAGGTTAATGCATGAGATAAATCAATGTTTGTTGCAAACATAAAAGGGACTCAGAAAGACAGTGGTAACCACTCTTTTTAAAAGAACATTTTATCACACACTAATCCAGACAATGCACAAGAAACTTCTGCATATTAAATAAAGAAATAAAGAACAAAAGGATTGACGATAAGATTATCAAATATCTTATCACCAACTCCTCAGTCCTTATCTACTGCACTCCCCCAATGGGCTAGTCCTTCTCCTCCTCAGTTATTTCTGTCTTTTTGGTGTATCTCATTGTTATTCTTTTTTTTTTTTCTGCCTCAACATTTTCTCCAACTCCTCTCCCTCGCCTGTCGTTCTCTGCTTCCTCTCCCTCCCTATTTACATCTCAACAGATGTAGAAGTGTTGCTGGGAGATGCAAATTGTTAGACACTTGGTTGGAGCGTGAAATAGAAAAAGACCAGTGCTGTTAATACTACTTCCTCTACAGGGTGAGAAGACTTCCCATTCTCATAATAAGAAGTGTGGGGAAAAATGTGTGTGATTTTGAGTTTGCTTCCATGTGCCCATTGTATTTTTGCATATTTTCAAAGCATCTGACTGCATGATTTGACATCAGGCACAGCCAAGGCTGCATAACCACACATGCTCAAACTGCTGTGCCCATTATGTCCATTAAAATGACTCAATTTCCTTGTGTGTGTGTGTGTGTGTGTGTGTGTGTGTGTGTGTGTGTGTGTGTGTGTATGTGTGTTTGTACCTTCCTGTCTTCCTGTATTGTCTAATCAGCAGATGGTATTAACCCTCATTAAAACCAGGGGCTTAAATTTAGCATAATAACACATCATGAGAGATGATATCAGAGTTATTGAGTGTGTGTGTGTGTGTGTGTGGTGTGTGTGTGTGTGTGTGTGTGTGTGTGTGTGTGTGTGTGTGTGTGTGTGTGTGTGTGTGTGAATGCGTGTGTGTGAATGCATGTCTAGGTATAAAGGCTGCCAAGCTAACAAAACGCTGACAGCTGCATAAACGTGAACTAAAAATAAAAGGCGGCAGCCATAAAAGTCATAGGAATTCCCAATGTACCATTAACAGTTTTGTAAGTGTCACCCTCTAAGAATCGCAGACGTGTCAGCATCTTGGTTTATATGTTACTACAACCAAGACGCCATTATTCTCTGGTATGTATATATGGTATACAGTATATCAGGGAAACAGCTTTCTCGAGATAAAAAAGAAACATTAAATAAAACATTTGACATCGACACACATTTATTGTGATGTGTGCCTAGCTGTTGTACCTTACATTAAGGTAAATATATTTCCTTTTTATTACATTTTCTAGAAAGTGCACATGATTTGACTCAGTTATCTAAGGGCTGCCAATGGAATAATGTATAATAAAAATGTAGTAATCCTATGCTATTGGTCTAAGCTTTTTCTAGTGTTTTTGTTGTAAAATGTTACTTTATTTTCAATTGTGTAACTAGCTTTGTCTTTTAAGAATATAAATATGTATATCATGAGTAACTTCACAAAACTTAAGTAAGATAAACCTCTCAGTTCCGTTGTCATTACTCTACTGGGGATATGTGCAATGTGGCTGAGCAAGTAAACATCACAAAGTCGGCACCATAACTACCCAGCTTTATCTATGATCTACCAGTTGTGTAAGCTGCTTGATTCTGATTGGTCTAAATCCTTTTGATGATGGTTGTTAACTTTCACTAACATGAGCAATGCCAGAAGCAAACTGATCACCCGTCATGTCAAATCAATCCGCAGAAAATAGTTCAGACACATTTTGTTTCTACTAGTTGACACAATGGACTGTAAGTTGAGTTAAAACCAGTAGTTTCCGTTTGCATCAAAACAATGTGGCTAAATAATAATTTCAGTTTGCATGCTATAGCGGCAGGCGGACATTTTCGTATGGGATCCTGTCCAGCAATGTTAGCAACAGCAGCGGAGCCAAGTGCTTTCCATTTCAGTGAAAATAATGAGATAATGGTTTCAAACAGCCATTACGTAGGCTATGCACAATGGGGTTTTGGACAATGTTCAGCATTCTTACACAAACTGTGATTGATTTGGAATGTGTTCTTACTTTAAGACTAGTCAAACAGTCTAATTATGGGTATAGAGAAATTGGTTGCCAGGAACATCCTTAATCTCCATCAATCACTTCTTATTCAGGTCTGGGCTGCCTATTAAGCTAAGCTGGGTAGCCCAGATGTCCTAGCTCGTCTTGGGATATCCCAAGGGGTCCTTTCACCAAATGAGATTCTTAATCCCTCCAGCATGTTTTGCTTTACCGCCTGCTCCCATGATGGACTTTCCTGGAAGAATTCTGCAGAGAATCGTTCACGAAGCACAACTGCCAAAATTTCTACGACTGACCCATTTCAAATGGACCAGCAGTTACACCTTCTAGATTTGTAAGCTTCCCATCGGGTATCTAATGAGGAGCTGATCTGTGAGGGATATTCATTTTGATGGCTTGTGCTCATCAGTGCAAGCCTGTGACAGTGGATAAAGATTCGAAAGTAGATATAGCAATGAATCCAGAGTTTTGACTTAAGTAGTTGCCACTTCACCACAACAGTCTAAACCAGAGTAAATCTCCATTAGTGAAATCAGATAGCAATGAAATTATCCAAAAGCACAACCTATGAACAAAGCATGATGGCCAAATTCTACTGGATCTGTGTCCAGTCCATCTCCGATCCGTCACTGCACAGGAGTTGATATGTTTCTATTCTAGTAAATGTGTTAACTCCCACTGGATCCGCTCCATTGTGTTCCAGCTGCGTCTCTGATCCGGCACACCAGAACTCTCCAGTTCAGAAACGCAAGACTTCTATTTTTGCCTGATGCTGGAGCACGAGGCATGAATCTCAACAGAGAAGATTGAGTGGGACAGGAAGTCAGGCACCAAAACAAATGAAATCATCCTGTTCATTTTCAGAATAAAACACTCTGACACCAGATCTACTAAGATCCCAAATAACGAGTGCTAAATTGCAACAAAACAATTGCACGTGCTATTTCTGGGCGTGTTGCGGGTGATCTACTATGATTTTGTGCACAATTGATAACAGGTGCAAAAGTGGTGCGGACCGCACTGAAATGAGGATTTTGCGTGTTTGGGAGAGCAGAGTGGCTGTAAACAAAAAATGAAGTTTGAAGCCATGGAGTTGGAAAAGCGTTGCCAGAAGAAACGGGATTTGGGGGATGGAAAAAAAGTGATTTCATTATTTGAAAAGTGTTTTTGGAAGTTGTTTGTCATGACCTTAAAAAAATAAATATTTTTTTTCTTAAATGAAGAATCTTCATCAGATGTCTGACAATCCCCGCCGCACTCCTCAAATCAGCTCAGACCAGAAAACACCTCAGCAGAGCCCTGCAGGCATCCAGATTGTTATGATGACATTGATCGGGAGTTGCTGCAGCAACAAAGAAATCAAACGGATGTGTTACAGGCCATTTCACAGGAGATGAGAGCTGTGTCCAATGTGGCGCACACCCTCCACCGTAACACTCGGACCATCGATGCGCACACAAGGCAGCTGGGGTCTTATTTATAAACGTTGCTTACACGCAAAACGGGGCCTGAAATTGGCGTACGCCAGATATCACGCCAAGTTTGTGATTTATAAAAACAAACTTGACGTGAAAATGTGACTACAGATAAGCAAACTCTGACCCAGGCGTACGCACATTTTAGAGGCAGGGGAAAACTGGCGACGCAGTTGGTGAGAGGGAGAACTGAAATCCGATTAAAATTTGATGCCTTTTACACATTTCATTCATTGAATAACAACATTAACAGACCCGCGGCACCATCATCACTAAAGTCTACATATTCTATTTGAATGTGTGTCTGTGGTGAGTTGTTTCCAATAAGCTGTCATTACAAGATAAAAGCTTGTCTTAAAGTTCATCAAATATTTCATCAGCTTTGTCTCACCGTCACAGCACCGTTGGAGCAAAGTGATCATGTTTTCAAGTCATGTTTTCAATGTTTCTAACGCTGTGCAGAGTCACTGAGTGTAGTTATACTTTTAATAAAGACTGCTGTACAACGCACGGGGAGCGCAGAGACACGGCCCCAGCTGCCCCACACACTGATCACATCTTCCTCACCTGCATGTGTTTACTGTGTTAATGAGAAAAGTGTGAGTAAAGCCATGCCCGGTTCTCACAGTTATTATCTTACATATCATCATAATCAGTCAAAGTGCAGGCCAAGCTGCCCGTAATGAAACCAGCACATTAAAACTTATATGCACGGATCAAACTTCTGTCAGATAATATCAGAGAGGAAATCTCTGAAGGCCGTGAGCTCTCTGTAATGTGAAATAAAAGTGTGTGTCCTGTAAACATGAAACACTGCAGTGTAACACTGCAGTGTAATGATGAATGATGGATGCTCTGGCACTGGTGACGGATACATGAATGCTGCAGCGACGTGCAGTCACCTGATATTTATATTTTTATTTGCAATTCTTTTGTGGCACTCCTGCTGTAAGAAACAAACAATAAGTGCTCTCTTACCATCGCTTCATTCACGAGGACCATGGTTTGTGTCATAAACTTTATTTTTTCCATCCTCCTCTCTGTTGTTGTCGTGATTCACAATGAGAACCTTTGATCTTCCGGCTCATTTGTATGCATTTTCATTCATAAAGCTCTTTGCATTGACCGTATATGGTTGAATGTGGTCGTGAAAAGGGCGGAATACGAGGCTGAACTACATGCGCATATCTCCAGGTGGTTTGTGATTTATAAATGGAACATTGCCTAAAGTTTGCGTGCGAACGGTTTTATAAATCAGAATTATTTTTGCCGAACGCCATTCGAGTACGTACTCTTTTAGTAGGGATTCTATGCACTCATTTATAAATGAGACCCCTGGTCAGTGCTAGGTCTGGGCTGACAATGGCCTTGGCAAGAACACAGGCCGCAATGGGTTTCAGGTTTGATAAATCACATTGCGTTTGCTAAATGATTACATTTGCAATTCCTCCTCCCAGTATTTTGCATGTTCTGATAATCTCCATGTTTTCTGCATATTCATGACAGCAAACACGTTAAATGTGTTGCGTGTGCTATTTTACACATTTGTCAGAAGCAGTCCTTGGTGCATCCGGTTAGTACATTAGCTTTGCGCGCTGATATGTTTGCACAGGTTTTTAGACATGCAAACCTTTAGTAGATCAGGCCCCTCTGTGTCATTGCCAGGTCGTATTTCACTGAACTACGACAACTAACCGTCATGATGAGTGAAGCCAGGCTTGGAGTCATCATGTCAGAGGCTTTCAGAGGATGATAAAGACAACAAGGATGAGGGGAGATATGCATTAATGCTGTAATTTCCGAAGGGAAACCTCAGGCACATGGCTCCAGCCTTCCGGTGTTCTTGCTCCGTGCTGCGTTCTGAAAATGCAACCAGTGGGCGTTGACAGATGAGAGAGCACGGAGCAGGACCGCAGCAGATCGGAGACAGACCAGAAAGGGATCTGGTGGAAGTCCCAGGTGAGACTGATCACACTAACATGACCCTGATCAACTTCCAGGGGGGAATACTTGAGAATAAGTTTAAGACTGGCTCCATATGAGATAATTTCAAACAATAAGACTTTAATTTGTTTTCATTATGGTTATTTAGAGCTATAGCCAACAATTATTTCCCCTATAAAATTAAATCTCCACAGGGTAGAGCAACCTTTCTAAACACACTCAGCATGAAAACAATCTCAACACTGTTATTTCAATAAAAGCATATCGACAGAACTAATTATTATTTTACATTCCCCATCAGGTGCAGTTGAGGCACATAAAATGTATGCATTAGAGAAAGTGATTGTCTTATATTGTCTTATAATGAGAGCCTGCATTGCATAAAGCTATAAAAGTATATGAGAAGATTAACATTTTTGCACGTAGCACTCCAGCAAAGTTCCCAACTGTAGAGGATTATAGTTGCCAGGGTACATAAACTTTAAGGCTGCAATGCATTTAGTGTGAGGAACAGAACCACGGCCTTGTGAGCTGGGTAACCCTCGATACTGTAAAGCTCCCTCTGTGGGGGCTTCACTGTAACCGAGCAAGTTGGCTTTCGTCAAGACTTGACCTTCTAATCTCACCTCCAATGTCTGGTATGTGTCCCTAGGGATGAGCCCACAGAGATGGAGAATAGGAGAACGTCATATGAAGAGTAGTGAAAAAAGGATAAAAGGCAGAAAAGAAGAGGAGAGGATTTCATAATGAGATCGAAGAAGGGCAAGAAAAAGAAAAAAAAACACATAGTGGGCGAGTAGAGGAAAAACTGGAATAAAAGCAGACAGAAAATAAAGGGAAGTATATCAACCATCCAAAGCAAACAGAGTACCAGGGGGGACCTTTGAGTAAAGAAACTGAGATAAAAAAAGAGAACCTCTGCGTCTTCATGTCGAAGCCAAAGAAGCAGCTTGAGTGAAACATTAAACGATGATTATGATCAAAGAATACAAGGATATGCATATTTGATGGCCCACTGTTACGCTCTACTTGCAGGGAAACTTCTTGCCTGTTTGATGAATGTAGACAGTTGGCTCTTTTACAAATGAGTGAAACAAAACAGTAATGAGGAAGAGCAAAGAGATGACAAAACGGGAGGAGACTGTAGGGGGAGAAGAAACGATGAGAGGAAAATCTACTGAGCAGAAGTAGAACGCTCTGAAAGAAGAAATTGAGAAGTGGTAAGAAAAAATCAATGAGAGTTTCTGAGGATACAGTGTGTTCTCACGTTTGCCTTATTTCTCTCCCCCTCTTCCCCTCCCTCCCTACTTCCTTCCCTCTCTATGTAATGAGCTCATCCTCTTAAAGGAAGAGGACAGATCTGGCAGCATGGCATGGGCCAGAGCTGTCCGGGATAAGAGATGCATGTGACAAGATGTCAGGATAGGATTTTGAGTTTGGCTGAGTTCCATTTGTTTGGGTGAGTTCTGAGTTATTCCAGCCATGTTCCTGTGTTATTACATCACACTTTACAGTGCATATTCATCAGCTTATTCCAACACAAACATAAACAGTCACACATTTAACAGACATGCTCAAAGCCAAACACAGACACACACAGTTTCCATTATATTATGTAGAGAAGAAAAAAAGGGTTTAGCAGCATTCAAACTATTGTGTGTAGCTACCAAGCGGCAACCTTTGTTGTTGAAAGTTGAAGCCAATGTGGAAAAAAAATAACAATAATAATAATAATGCAGTTCCAGCCCATCAAAAACCATGCCAACTTTTACAGCAAAATGAATGTTTACAGCCTGGTTAAAAAAAAAAAAATCTCATTCGTTCATTCCTAAACTGAGGATGTTCCTAACCAAATTATTTCCAAGTCATTTAAACGGAAATGTTATTTCTGACTTTCAGACTAGTCCAAGGGTAAGGAAACAAACAGAAAATAGTGAAAACTAAGCACAATTTATTCAGTTTAACTCTGAGTTGACATGCAGGTGGGTGTGTTGTAGCTGTTTTCTTGGAGGATAAATGCAAACCACAGCTTCACCTCTTTGTCTGGGTTTTGGATGATGGGAAGTTAGGTGGGGTCAGCATTTCCATCTTGGCGCCCTTCATCTTTGGGCTTGAAAATCTCTCCACAAACCAATGGGTGACGTCACATAAACTACATCCATGTCTTATACAGTCTGTATTTGTTACCAATAGCACTATGGTAATTGATATCAGACAATACTTATACCAGGATCGCTATTGGTATAAGCTTATAATGGTACCAGGACTGATATTGGCAAACTGATACAAGTGTCAGTATTGATATATGCCAGAAATACTATCAGTATCAGTATTGGTCAAAAATGACACCAGTATCTGTATCTGTCTAAGACAATGTTTAACATTAGGGGTGGGAGATATGGTCAAAATATTTAATTACAATTTTATTTTCTTAAAGACTATTTTGCAAGTTAATGACCGGTACAGCCAAACTAATTTTCCAATATAAAAAATTAAGTCCTCAAATAAAAAAGAAAAATAGACAATTTAAGCAAGTACCATTTTGGATAGGCGTAATCTGTGAGCAATGTGGCCAACTCATGGCAAATGCAACTGACATTAAACAAGAAGGTTGACATTGCTAAAATTTCAGGTATACTTGGTCTAAGACATTTTTGGTTAATTAAAAAAAAATTGACATTGGTTTGAAAAGGCAAACAACAACCACACTCAGGTAAAGTGCACTCCAGCTAAAGAACAGTTAGCTTAACAAGCAAACATTTAAGTCTATTTACGTCACATTGTTTCTGACGCAACACTCAGTATGTATCTGTTCAGTTTAATAATGAATGTCCGGAATTACCTGTATGAATTTAAATTTCTAGAAATATTTAAAGAAATGTTATAAAAAAAGTTAGAAAGTACTGTAACTCTAATGGAAAAGAGATGAAGAACAATCTAGTTATCAAACCTGAGCTCAAACTTCAACATAATCAGGCTTAATCAGCTGTGCTAGTTTGATCACCTATTTCTGACATGACCTTCTGGGAAACTGGGAAACAAACCAAATAAGAGTTATTTAGCATTTCACTGTCTTTGCATTTACCACCTTTGCAGTTCACTGGATGTTAGTAATCTTATATCAAGAGACAGAGTCTGCTGCTCAACTGATGATCGGATATCACAAAACAATGAGAACTCACAGGTAAGCCATGTGTTTTCATAGCCATTATGTACAGCTTGATAATGCAGCGAATTCACCCGCTGTTGCAAACTCCCTGTTTGATTAGCCAACCTGCACCAGAGTGCTGGGTCTGTGCATTATAAACAATGTCAGCATATGAATGTGTATGCAACTACAACGAGTAATGCCAGAATGTGCCGATATTGCAATACCACAACTCCACTCTCCCGCTGACTACAGGCAGAGGTGTAATGTGCTGGATTCCTTTCAGTGGATTGATTTAATGTTACCTGTGATCAGGTTGTCCCTGGCCTTGCTTTGCTGTTAGGAATTAATAACAGTTGTTATGGGATTTTCACCAATCAGAGCCAAGTGTTTAACACATCCAGGAAGTATAAATAACACTGTGGTGCTAGCAAGAAATGTAATGTTAGTAATAGCTAGCAAGATGTCTGCAATCTCAGATTAGAATTAACCAATATTATGTATATCCTTTAATCACACTACTATCAGAGAGGTAGTTGGTACCAGACAATAACCAATCTGGGTATTGGAATTTATAAGACAATATCTATTTATTGTTATTGTTTATTTCCAATACAAAGAGTGGCTAAAATCAGAGAACAAGAAGTAAAAGGAAAATGGAGGGTTTTTTTGCAGAAAAACTGCAGTATCACATTGATATACTAAGTGCAGAGGAAAAGATAGCCTCCTGGGATAGAGGTTGTATCTGACAGAGCTAAGATGGGTGCTTAAGAGAGGAGAAAAAGGTAAAGCCAAGCCAGAGCAGTGATCTTCAGAGAGCGTACGCCTAAGGGGAGATTTACAAATCTCCCCTCTTATCCGCTGTAGAGTGAATCAACTCTGCATCCTTTTCCACTTCCTTCATCTCCCTCTCTCATTTTCTAAGCCCGTCCCTAACCCCCTTTCCTTCCCTCCCTCCCTTGTTATTTTTCCTCCGTTTTCTGCTCTAACGAGTGGCTGCCCCATGGGCGAAACGCAAGCTGGGGCTTCAGACATCAAGTTCCATTCGCCGAAACACGGGAGTGTGTCAGCAGCAATGAAGCTCACACAAAGATGGGACTACCGCCCTGCGTGTGTGTCTGTGTGTGTCTGTGTGTGTCTGTAGGTCTTTCTCTGAATGCGTGCCTGACTGGACTGGATTTGGGGAATGTTTTTATAAAGCTCTCTCTTCCCATTTTCTCTCTCCCCCACTGGCAAAAATCACACTCCCCCATGTCACTCATACCAAACTACTGTTCTCACATAGTCTATCAGTCTCTGTTTACATGTGAGGGCAAGAGGATGGGAAAGAGAAGCAAGAAAATAGTGAAAAGGGGCCAAGAAAAGGGAGGTAGAGATAGAAAATTGGATGAGTAAGATGGTGATAGAGGCAGGGCCAGGGTGATGGGAACAAGTGATGGAATCAAAATTATTGGACTGAAAACTAAGGTCATGCCTTTTGTGACAGTCAGGGGGTATGTGCTTACGCATGTGCGTGCATGTGCGTGCATGTGCGTGCATGTGCGTGCATGTGCGTGTATGTGCGTGTATGTGCGCGTGTTTATGTGGCCATTAATCCTGCAGGCCATGTCCTCAGCCAGGGGTCTGAGCCCTGGTCTCACGCCCAGGCTGATTTTAGGAAGTGTAACCTCAAGTGAACTATTACACAGACACACACATGCATGACACACTCAAATGTAATTACAGACTCATACTCATACGCACTCATTAAACACATTATTTTCCCTCTTCAACAGGGGGCCATCAAATTAACATAATCAAGATAAGTTTTGCGTGTGTGTATGTGTGTGTTATTATGCCTGCAGTTTGCTTACTTCATTTCTTTTTTCTATTCTGTTACCTGAATTTCTGAATGACACATTGACTTTCATAAATACAGCTGTTTGCAGCAAGGATCATTTTCCAACAGAATAACAATGTAATAAGAAAATAAAGTGTTTTTCTTGTTTGTTTATCAGATTAAGATTATTTTTATAATTGTCAAAAATTAGCATGTGTTTGTTTGCTACATGTTTTCCTCAGCTCTCCTCTGCACATTTTTTTATTTTTATTTTTTTTAAATTGGCCAGTAAATCTGAATGAAATGCAGGTTATATTTTGAGTGTAAGGTGTAGCACAGCTACTTGTAATTAGCAGCTGTAGCTCTTGTTACTGGCTTCCGCCATAATGCTTTTATGCTCTACTACTCAGATGTAAACAAGCAAATATGGCAGCTTGTAGTGTGGCACAATTTGGCAGATTTTGATCTAGAAAATGGAGAAAATTGTATGCAGGCTTTGTGTGGTTGAACTAGAATATAACCACCCAATTGGAGCAACGTGTATCTATCACAGGCATGTTGATGTCAACCTGTAAGGAGGACTGAAGGCAGGTGGTGCTAGCTCTGCTAATGTTAGCCACAGGTTCCGCATGTAGCCATGTTAAATGTATGGTGCTTAATTTTGACTTGGTGGTGCAAGCTCTGCTAATGTTAGCCACAGGTTCCTCATTTTGCCATGTTAAATATATGGGGTAGATCTCACAAGCTCTTAACTCCAGTCTCCCCTCTTCTCTCTCCTCTCTCCTCTCTCCTCACTCCTCGGCTCCGAAGTAGTTACTGACCCGCCATTTTAAGTTGTGTCCCAAAGCTCTTAACTCTGCTGGAGGAAAGAGAATATTGATCGGGGGAGGGATAATCGAGGAAACACGATAGCAGACTTTGCGGAAGTCTTTTCTCTGACAGATACGCCCCCTTATCGAATACCACTCACTGATAGGATGCTGCAGCAGCTTGGACTTCTCTGAAACTTAACATCAGCTCAGTTTAATAATAGAAATACAGACGGACCTTAAAACAGTCACTAAGGGTGCCCTGAAACAGATCATAAACATATGTTGGTTTCTAAACAGTCGGTATGTGATGAGCTGAGATTGAAAAGTGTTTGATGTGAGATTTTTATACAAAATACTGAACGCAAAATCATAAATTCAATACAACAGAGGGTGGATTATGTTATATCTGATTGTTTTTGTCAGATTCACTGTCTAATGAAATAGAGTAATAGAGTCTTATATCATGGATATAATATATATTCATTATCAGTTGTTTCTCCTGTTAGTTTTCCCATTTGTTCTTGTTTTCATTATGAAGAGAATTAAAGTCTGTAAAGTAAAAACACTTTTCACACTTCCACAGTTTCATTTAAGGCTGATCATTAATGAGCACGGGGTTTGAAAAGAGTTGCATGATTTCTATTTTCCCTTAAAGTAATAAATAATTTAATAATGAGCCATTTTATTTATCTTCGAATCATCCCTACTGTTTACCTACTACATACTTCCTAATGCTGTCTAAGTCGGTTTACATTTAGAGGCACCAGTACAATTTTCAGTCTTTTTCATAACCAGTCAAAAAACCCTTATAGAAGCTTTAACTTTGCAGTAACCAAATCTGCATGGCATTCTCTGCTACAAATGTGGGTAAGAGGTTGAATGCCAGTTGTGTGTAATGGGGCACAAAGCCAAGCTGAAAGCACTGCTGCTGGGGATTATTAAGCCTAGATCTCATGTTGGTTGGGTGCTTTTCCTCCGTGTGCCAGGCTCCACGACTACACCCAAGTACCAGACTATTTTAATCATGCACAATTTATTTTAAGCCCTAAACACCAACTCTGCTAATGAAACAAACAGGGCTCTTCATTAAACATGTAAATGTGAAAATGATGGAATTAATGTTGATACAAACACTGTTGATTGGCATCGTCACTGTTTTAAATGTGTGAATACTTGACTTACATTTAATTAGACACCACAGACAGTTTATTTACTTTTATACACACTTGAGGACACATCAAGTCCTGTGGCTTTAGGCAAACTGATTAATACTTATTGTCTGTATTCAAAAGTTACACAGTATCGATTCAAGCTTATGTTTGACTCTCATTACAACGTGACCATAACCCTTCATCGCTCCAAACTGCCCCCTTCAAAGCAATAACCAGAAATTGATCTCTGTTACAGTAACACACGCACGCACTGTCCTCTGAACACTCCTTCAGCAGGGCACTTCTCCCCAGTCATGGCCTACGAGTAAAACAGCTTCCCCCACATTAAACAGCCCATTACTAGACATTGATTGCAGTTAACACCAACGCCAGACCGTATTAATCGTTCCATCCTTCCGCTCTGGTGCCTCTGCACAGATCTAAACCTGAGCGCTTATCCGGGATCATTTAACAAGGTTGGAGGAAGTGAGGGGATTTCTGTCAGTGCGTATCACATCACTCGTGCAGCGCCGAGTTTAGTCAGCCTGTTTGAAAATGAAAGAAGCTGGGATAAGGAGGACGGTAGATAGAAAAGACAAATTGGATGTTTTGGTACTAACAGGGCAAGAGAGAGGAGCTGTTTGATAAAAGCAGTAGCAGCAAGGTCATACAGCCTTGTCTGTTTTCAGCGGCGGTTCGGAGGTAATAGGCAGCAATTTCCACAAGTGACTGTACGAGGGAGAAAGATGAGAGTAGAGATGAGAGGGAAATACAATAAGGCATGGAGTAAAAAGGAGAGACGAGAGAACTCATGACTACACTCGAGATAGAGAGGAGATGTAATGTATGAATGACAATGAGGTATAAATCTTAAATATGATGGAGTTATTATAGTATTGTATGTATTTCTCACATAAAAGATTGATCTCCCTGACAGTCTGTTTATACACTCAAGAGCTGACCAACCCTTTAAACTCTATGAGAAAAGAGGCAACATGCATTACCTCTGTTAGAAATGTGTTATATGTATTGTATTGTACGAGTAATTCAGGTAAATAATAATGCTACACCATTACAGCATCCAAGAGGAGGGATACATCATGCTACATGTGTGTGATTCCAGCTAACATCAGATAATATAGCAGAGTTGGCAAGAGTTCATTTTTACACTTTTGCTTTGTCTTGTAGAGTTTCATTCATGACATTCTTTCAAAAAGAAGTTGAAGCCTTGCAAGTAATGTCATACCACCTGACCTCAGCTCATAAATCAATACATTGTAGGGATGTGAAAGCAGCTTCTTACCATTAAGCAATGTTTTGGTAAAGAAACTGACATCCCTTTTTGAAAATATGTAAATGCTTATTCAATTTTGTTGTAAATCTGTCTGTTACGTTTTACATCTAATGAGTATTGATAATTTAATACAATTTGTGGTGATTACATTCACCAGTTAGCACTGACATAGATAAGTCAGGACTAATAGGAAAAACTCAGTGAACCTGTTTATAGCAGAGCTGAGCTCGTCCAGGCGTCGTGCGTCGGTGGCGGACGTGTTGTCCAGTTTGGACAGGCTGTCCATCCTCTTCAGAATCACCTCCAGCATGTCACTGATCTTCCTCAGTACGCCACGTGACTCCACGCCTCCCAGCACTGTGAGGAGAGGAGAGAAAAAAGATTAATGAAAAGCTGGATAGAGGAGTACATAACGAACTTGTACAACAGCATCCATATTAATCACAAAGCCTGCAGCTCTTCTGGCGTACCACACTGTATCAGATTTTGGCTGAGTTCCTGTTTTGGACAACTGTCTCTGTGCACTTCACTGCCATGCAGACAAAAAGTTAATTCCCTTCTGCTGTGTGCCAGACAAATATGTAATATTTTAAAAAACTTTGCTCTCAGTGTCCAACTGATATCACAGTTTGGCATCTGTTCTTGTGGTCAAAAGTAAAGCTTATTCATAGATATTTTGGGGGGGATTATTATTTAAAAAAAGGAGTGAAAAATGTATTGGGAAATCATCAGAAATGCTTCTCTTGATGTTAGTCCATAGAGAAAAAGAAACTTGCCATGTGGGCTAAATGTTCGAGGCAGATAGCCTGTTGTTAGTGAAATTGTAGAGTGAGGTCATCAGCGGTGTTTTACCAAGCAAAGGTCACACTTGCAGCTTCGTTCATAGGTGGTTTAATGTACTGCATCTGAACTCACCATCTGTTTTCTGTTGGTTAGAGAAGAATATTCATAAGTCTGAAAAGACAGAGACATGGACTTCCACTAAATCCGTGTCTGGTCTGTCTCCAATCCAGCTCTGTGCTCCTGGTGCGTTTTCAGAGCGGAGCACGAAGCAGGACCGCCGGACAGCTGGAGTCATGTGACTGAGGTTTCCTGCGGTAATTACTGCATTAATAAATATCAGACTCCTCTTCTCATCCATGCGGTCTTTATCGGCCTCTGAAAGCCTCTGACCTGTTTGACTCCAGGCCTGGCTCTTTGTTGTTGTAGTTAAGTAAAATACGATCTGGTGATAACACAGAGGGTTTTATTCTGAAAATTAACTGGATGTCTTTATTTGTTTTGATGCCTGACTTCCTGCCCTGCTTGATCTGCCCTGTTTAAAAATAGAAGTCTTGCATATCTGATCTGGAGGGCTTCGGCATGTCGGATCAGAGACACAACCGGAATGCAATGGAACGTTCATTAGCAGTTCTTAGCATGCAGGGCACTCACCCTGTCAGGATTCTATTCGAAATAACCACCAACTAACTATACATTATACCTTACTTTTTTTTTATGGAACGATAAAGACAGTTGATTTGATTCAAAATAGATCTTGGCTTTGAAGGATGATTACTTTTTAGATGGCAACTATAGTTTATTCTAAATGTACAGATTTGTTTTCACATTTTAAATCTATATTTATATCAAAGATGGCATGGAAAAATTGTGCACATACCTTCCATAACACTGCAAGGTTTACCAGGTTGAACTAGCTCTGGATATGTACCAGGCTTCACACCTGGTCAGTCAGATTGCTGCTTGATGAAAAATCCGACTGACCATATTGAATAACACCTAATAAGACTGATATAAGATATAGAATACTGTCAATTGAATGAAAATTAGAGGGTATCACTTTGAAACTAAAAGTATTAATTATAAATGTGCCCTTTTCTTTTATGATATCTTCTCACAGGAGAACACAGAGCAAGTGCTTTATAGAAAATAACATTTGCTGAAGCAGATAGGAACATGACATTTCATTTCAGGTTGATATGCATTATGAATGAATTTCTAGTTTTCATAGTTTTTTACTTGTTATGTGAATTATTTGAAATCTCTGCCACACACAGACGGACATTTATCCCCCTTTCTGTGAGTAAGATTACACCCACTACAAGTCCACTGTAACCTGATTAGAGCTTGTCCTTCACTTGAGCCTGTGTGGGATTTCTCTTCTTAAAGCCTCAAAGCCAACAGTTTGATCATCTCGGTATTTAACCTGTATATCTACAGCCTGATCTCTCATTTCCTCTGTGCACACCACCCAACACTGTTTTCTGATCTGGTGTCATATACTGGCTTTTGTTCAGGCCAGACACCCAGACACTCTGGAGTCTGATGTCTGATTACGGGCTTACTTTTATATCCTTTGATACCCTTTGATATGAGAATGAGACATCCACCAAGACTGTGAGTTATAAAAGGCCACAAACTAATTACACCAGGTCTCTGTATTCTCTGTCCGCGTCTTTGTGACTGCCAATTTAATTATTTCACCTTGCATAGCAGACAAGCTCTCTGTGGAAAGGAAACAGATTGTTGTGCGTCTGCAGATGTTAAATGATATGATATGGAAAAAGAGAGATCCAGTGTGTTTTTCGGTGGAAAAACGTGTGTTTACAACTATGGCTCCCGTTGAAAAGATAGGTAAAAGTTGATGAAGATGTTTTTCAGATGTCTTTCTTTGGAACAGATTTTGTCAGGAGATTTGGTCTGTCACAAGATTCTTCACACATTAATTCATATGTTGACGGCAATTTCAAGTCGCATCTTGTTTACTGCAGCTCCATTGGATTACTGTGCATCACAGTCACCACAAAAAAAAAATCAATAGAGTAGTAAGATGTCAAAAAGTGGAGATAAGCGATAATCTCATTACTGCAAGTCCACCGCTGGTCACAGTCGGACTCTGAGCCCCTCGCATGATTGACCATTCGTCCGCCATCAATCAACTACATCGGCATCCAGGGGTCATCCTACCTGTCATAGTCAGAGTTGAATCTTTTTTCTCTTCTTCAATGGGAAACTGATTTCTTCATGATGTCTCTGAGTCTTCTTGTCAACATCACACGGCCCATATAGACCTTATTGCCGTATTCGTAATTTTCATGTTGTGTGCAGATGGAATTTCAACAGAATTCCTTTGAAGGAGTGTTGTCACATTAACCATTTCCAAACATTTTAAAGATGGTTAAAATGAGGTCCTGGATGATCACCTGATGTCACCCTTTTTTTAACCATATTCCAATGTTCAATTTTGCTTTGGGCGTGCTGGATGCATTCTGTTTTGAAAAGAGATGTGCTCAGTTTTGCACGTTTACCATATTAGTTTGGAACATTTGAAAGAAAATCTAACCACCAATTTATACAGGGAGCGTGTGTGGCACTCTCCGTCAGCACCATGGGTTTGCTACATCCGACGGCGCGTGCCTTGCTACATAGGATGCATGTTTGAAGCATAGCGCCAGTTCAGAGCAGCCAGGATCAGCTGGGTCCCATATAGAGAGAACAATATACACACAACAGATTACAGTCTTTCAGTGGTTGATTTTCCACTTATTTGGATAGTATTCCATTACTTTTGTGCTTTTATCAACACTGAGTAAGCAGCATAACTATAAAGTTTAGTTTTTGAAGGTTTAAATGAGTTTAATATTAATAGTTCTGCTCTACTTTGTTGTCCTGTTACCTTCTGACACAGTTATCATCTTAAAGTCCTACTGTGGTTGACATGGATCACGGATATGTTGCTCTTTTGTATCTGTTAAAAATTGCATCCATGATTGATGAGTATTTCTGATCTACGCGATCTTTCAATCTTGTAAACGGTCGGGAGTGCGTAGATGGTGTTTTATTTTGAAATTGAGAAGATGTTGCATGCAATCCTCATGCTTGACTTCCTGTCCAGGTCAATCTTCTCTGTTCAGCTTGATGCATGCTGGGTTCGGGCTCCGTCGAAAAAAGACTCAGTGCATATCTTTAGTGGCGACATCTCCCGAGACAAAGCTGATACGTGCCGCAGCACTCCCTGTGTACACATGAGCATTGAGAATGGGCTGCGACAAAGGAAGGTTGGCCTTCCAATTTAACCTTTGATTTTTACTTTCTAAGAGATAAATATTGAAGAAGAACTAGATGATCAAGTACAACAATTAAAATAACTGATCAGAAAGACCAATAACACAGATAGGTCTGTCTTACACATCAATGGATGTAAACTGTTTTGTTGTACATCAAGTTAATGGGCAGCTGAGATAGTCAAGTCATTCACACTACCTTATAAAATGTTACAGACTTTAAATTCAAACATTTCTTTGGGCCTTTTTTATTTATTTTTTCAACGTTTACATTATGGATGAATTTTAATGTGTGCTGAAAGTCTAAATCAGGTACAACATAAAACGACAGAACCCAAATATGATTACACGGTATAATACGCAGTAAAACAGGCTGGAGGGAATTATCCTGTGTCTGACAATTAAGTCTGCAGTAACCACACATGATGCAGTAAACAGGCTAACAGGATCCAGCTTGGGGACACAAGGAGCCAAAGGTCAGAGTGTATTCTTCTCACCTCCTATCAGAGGACTTGGCAGGGCCCATATTGACATTGCAAACACCTGGATTACTCTGTCCGACCACTCTGTCAAACCCCATGTCTGCTGCCTGACAGGCAATTACAGCCAATGGGCTCTGCTGCCGAACAGCTCCGGTGCAAGGTCATTGTCTGCCTCGATCTCGGCCAACATTTGGAGAAATCCTCCGTTCAGTGAGTTATCTCCTCAGGCAGAGATGTGTTCATCTCAGACTGACAGTGTCACGTCCTCTGCTTGAGATAGATCGCTGTGTCAGAGTAAATGAGAGGTGCTCAGGTGACATCTTTGTGATTGGCTGGCAATTGATAATATTCATTTTAATAGTCAAACAAATTGAAGAAATCGGTGCAGAGGAAATATTTTGAATTGTTATGATTGAAAAAATATGGGGACTCTTAATGCTCAGTGCTAAGAAAAAGTATGAAAGGCATTTAGATGAGCCAGTCATCAAACATTTTGACTTTATTTTTGTCTAGAATGGAAATGAATTTGTGCTTTGAAGTACTCTTCAGTGTGGTTAATTTACTTCAAAGTTATAAATTACCATAAAAAAGTATTATTAAAATAGCCTTGTTGACAGATAACGAACACAAACAGTTGTAATGTTTGGCAATGAAGCAAAAGAAACAAAATGGAATTATTCATGTGAAGTCTGAAGGTTGGTGTGATACAAAAAGTTCATGGGAAGATCTTTCTTTTGTTCCACTGGTCTGATGCATCAAATGTCATTTCCAGTCAGGGGGCTAATTGTTCTCTGTGAGTCTTTGTTTCTTGACAAATTGGTGTGTCAGAATTTAGTCACAGAAGCTGCACTCCCATGGATCGCATACGTCCAGCTGAGATAAATGAGATCTGCCTTTGAAAGCTGCTACTAGCAGTGATTTGAGAGTGAACTTTGATAAAAAAAAACGTATAGTGGATTTTTTTTTAATGAATTTGACTTAAATGACCCAATAAAAAAGAGTTATTGCCAATTTTCTAATAGTGTTCCTAAATGATGCCATCATGAAGGAAATGACTGCCTTTGTCTGCCCTCATTGGATGAAATCTCATCAGATCTAACTGGGAGGGGAGTGAAGGACGCTGTGATCACAGATGCTGTTTGTAATGGACAGAAATGGAAGATAAACAGCAGCAACATTACAGCTGAGACAGAAATGGTTTGACTCGCTCAAGCTCAAAGGACAGTCAAGTCAAAAAAATCAAAAACAGTAAGTTTATGTGCGTGTGAGGCTCTGGTACTCTCACAAAACAGGGGCCTAGAAATCTGGTCTCAGCAGTGTTAAACATGATGTGAAAGAAAAGAATAATGGAAGGATTAACAAAGAAAAAGGACAGAATGTATCAAGATTAAACTCCATATTGTGGCCAGTGTCATTCTCTAAGTATCACTGAGCCTCTCAGTATTGTCTTCAAGCTCCTTTGGGGCTGTTACAGCTAACATGGAAATTAGCATTAGAGTCAATGGATTGATGAACAGTGATACTGACAAGTTCTGACTGCTTGGTACAATAATAGCCCTTACATAAAGCCATTCAGTGTGTGTAAGAACAGTAGGTTGTCACAGTTATGTCACCCATTGGTGGGTCAATAATCTTACAGCTTCTTCATAAAAGTGTAGGTGGGACCTGGATTATAGTGAAGGAAATGTTCTGGGAATGTTTTTGATCCAAGTAGCATTGACCAACCTAATATCAGTGGAATTGCAGAAAAATGTGGTCTGTATGGAGAGCAAAAGCAGGCAGGGTGCAACCCAGCTCCTATACTAAGTTAAATCACGGGCTGTTTGCGAAACAGCTCACTATACTACTAGTGCGCACAGATTTTGCCAAAATTCATTATTTAGTATGCAGTATGTGAACAAGAGCAAAATCTATAGTATGCCAAAACTCCCTGGATTTCTTACTGATTCTGGTAAATTTCTAAGTAGCGGACTTGTCTCCCTTGCTTACTGTTTCCCACAATGCAACCGTCCGATTTCCTTTTTTCTTGTTTTTTGACGCAGGGCATTCAGTTTTTAGGCGCTGTGAAAATTATTAAAATCCATATAAAGCACTTCTTAACTTTTTTAATTATAAGCGGATGCTGTAGAAGCAGTTTCGCTATCAGCTTGGCCGTTGTTTACCTCCGCTTTCCGAAACCGGAAATCCAGCAAAGCCTGGCCCAGCATACTGCATAACAGATCCAATAGAACAGTCGTACTATATACTACCTTCAAACGCAGTGTGCAGTACATACTGCATACTACATTCATCGGTAGTATGTAGGTTTCGAAAACAGCCAGAGACTCTCTGATATGTTGCATACGCCCTTTTTTTAATGTTGATGTTGTTGTCTCCTCTTGAGAAAAGACCTAATAAAGTTTGCATTTTTTTTTTTGCAAATCTGCACCATGATGTTATTGAGGCAAACTCAAGACCTGCTCAAGACCTTTTTTTTTTTAAATCAAAAGAGAACATTTTTTGTGTCCTTACCAATGAAATAAGACTGAATGAAGCCTTTGTGTAACATGCTTTTTATGTTCATTAATTTTGTGTACACCTCTGGAGGGGGTCAATTTCACTAAGCCTTTGATCTGAACATGTAGTTGCTAGCTGGCTGGACTAAAATTAAATGCTATGTGCTGGCTAGATAGGAATGCCTGAAGAGTTCCCAGAAGCATGAATCTTCGTCAGATGGTGGCTGATGGGTTCTGAGTTTGTTTGTTAAATTTCATTTTGAAGCTTGAGTTTGACATTTTGACCATCACCACCTTTTGGAGTTAGCTGCCACCATTTATAAAAGAGTGTTGAGCTGGAGAGGAAAGAGGAAAATGAAGTACACGCAAAAGCTAAGCCATTAGCTAAGGATAGCGCTGACTAGGTTGGGAGGGTGCATCCATTTAAAAGGTGCATTTGACTGGCCAAGAAAGGCTTTTCTCAGTGTGTTCCTAGCAAAAACTTAATAGCTAATTTAAAGTTTATTTTACTCTGAATGGAACTATCATTAACACAATGAACTTGGTGCTGTTTTACTGAAGTATTTAAACTGGAAATCATGACAATCCACTGTTAAAAAAGAATGACTAAGGTTCTACAGTGAGAGGTAGCTGTATCGTCTTCAAAGAGACTCTTGGAGAAGCAGACTTCTTTCAGTAACCAGAGTTGTCACCCCATGCTTGCCTTAGAAGGAAGGTAAAACTATGGCTACACCCTAGCCTTGAATCACAAAGCAGACTTTAAGGGAAGGGAAAAGTAATTTCATTTCTAATCATAATACATTCAAGATAATAGCTGCTTAAGAGATTTTTATTGTTCCTGGAGCAACACAATGAACTGAACACATGAAAAACGAATGAAAGAGGATTTAAATGAAAAGAGCCAAGGTGCATTTAGAGGGTTCTGACCTCCAGCAGTAATTGATACCCAATGCTGCAACGCAGGGAAGTCCAGGAGTGCAGGTCTTACATTCATAAATCCAACAAAGGCAGAGAAAATAATCAACACCACAGCAGTAGACAAAAGAAGTAAACCCACTATACTCTAGAGGGATGTCAGAGCCAAATTGATAAGAGGACCCAGCTTCAAAGCCCACCTCTTGTCACTGTTAACACCGTGGTACCAATACATTTCCCATATGGAGAAACCTAACTGATTATGAGCTGATGGTGCTATCTCTGCTTTCAACTTCTGTTCAAATTACAGTCAGCCTCTGAGAATATATATCCTAAAGCACATTTGGGAAATGGATAGTAAGTGTGGCATTGCTCATGGGTGAGGTGGATCTTGCGGTTTGACGCTGAGGCTAAAGGTTTTTGCTGAGTTGGATTAGAATTAAAGTAAGTGTTGCCTCAGGAACTATAACATGCAAAGTTTGGCAACTTTGAGTTTAACATTTAGTCAAAGGCATAATAAAACAGAGTGACTGAAGTGCTGTAGTGGTCACCATTTAAGTGAGTTGTTCCACTAGAACGCTTTTTGTGAGTCAATGAGAGGCTTCATGTAATGTTGAAATTGCTCATTGTGATCAATGCACGCAAAAGTCGATTGATGTTTCTCTCCCTGGCAGCCAATTATGCTGTTTACGGCACCCTTTATCACAGGAAAATTATAGAACCAAAGATGAAAATATGGTTAGAAAAGTGGAGACATCAAAACCAGCTCAGAGTGTTTACTTTAATAGGATTTATGCTGCAAGTTATTGACCCATAAAGGACTAACTTATCCCAAGAGATCAAACAAAAGTTGTGTTTTTGCCTTCAGAAAAGAATCCAGCACAGAGACGCTGCTGCAGTGTCTGAGTAACTACCTGTTTGTGTTAGCTTTGGATAAATGCAGACTTAAGATTCAATGAGAGTAAAAAAGGTTAGCTAACAGGCACAAGCTCCTGGCGTACTATTTCATGCCGTGTTTGGCTTCCCCCTCTCGCATAGGGTGGAATAAATCGAAAAAACACACCCCCACAAACACACACATACAGAGAGCGCCCTGCTTTAGCCACCATATTGGACTGAATATTTAGTGTCACGGTACATCATATTGCTCCTGAGGACTGAAATGCGTGAAGCGTGAACAGAATCCTTGTTAGTGTCTCTAAACGGACTTCTGAAAGCTGAGAGGGAGGCTTTATGTGTGACTGAAGTGTGTGCCTGTGTGTTGGTGTGTGCGCTGTGCCCCCAGAATGTTGCCACTTCTCCCTCAGCCAATTTCAGCATGTGAGCTGTGGAATTTTGACACTTGGAAGAATTAACATTGCTGACTAGAAAATGAATCTCTAGCATGGTGTTGCCTCACTTTTAACCCGTACAGTATACTGAAACTTACGTGAAAAGCAGCTTTGTCTGTTTTTGTGTATAAAATCAGGCCATGAAATAGCCACAGCATGTCTGCCAGCTTGACTTTTCTAGTCGAGTTCATGACACAAAGGATCACACAATCTACAACAGCTGTGACTTCTTGCATTAAACCCTTTTTATGTTACTAAATTCAGAAATTCATATATCATTGAGTGGAGAAAGGAATTTGTCTGAGTCAGCTGTATCACAAAATAAGACCTTTCTTATTCCAGCACAGTAGGGTACCACAGTATAATAGACAGCACAGGCAGCGTGTGTCTAAGTATGTCTAGGACTGAGGCATGTATTGTGTGAAATCTGGAATATATGTAATGGGGTCCTCCACTGTTGTTGACTGCTAAGCAGAAACAGAGTTAAAACGGCAGGGCCTGCTTCCATCTAAAGTGCATGATTGTGCCCCCGGGTGCTCTGGCAGCCTGTGCGAGAGTGTTTGTTTATCTTTGTTAAAAGGACAGAGGGCACAGAGAGGGCACTCTACAGCATGGTGAAAAGGTATGTTTTCACTCTGTTTTCTTTCACGTCTTATGTAATTAAACCATCCGATCATGACAGCTAAATTTAAGGCCAAACATATCAGCACTTGGAATGGACCAGTTATGGTTTCAAGGTATGACAGGATTTGAAAGTGACGGTTTCAAAACCACTAGTAAATTCCTTCAAATTGTTCCTATGGTACGATCCCCACCTACCTCAAGTTAACATGACAGTTACATCTTTCAGGTCAACCTTAAAATGCCATGTCTGCCCCCATCAGTAATTTACATGAGGTAAGTGAATTTGCATGTATTAGAGAAACCATAAGGTGATACGTGTCATGAGTTGATGTTTAGTTTTGTTTTTCCTTGTGTTTCATGCCTTGATTCCTCCCCGTGTTCATTCTGTAGCCATATTAGTTATCCATTGTCACCCGTGTGTGTTTAGTAGTGATGGGAAGTTCGGCTCTTTTCAGAGAGCCGGCTCTTTTTACTTGGCTCCTAAAGAAGAGTCAGCTCTTTCGACTCCCGAACAACTCTTAAAGATGGGGTTGGCAGTCTCGGAAAACTAGCATGAATTTGAATGTAGCATGTCCTCATGACTCCGTCTAACCCCTCCCCTCCTCCCTCAGAGCTCCTCCAAAACGACGCCCCCCCGCTCACATGCACGAGCGCCGCTGACTTGCGACCATATGATGGTGACTGATTCAAAACTGGTCCTCACCAAAAAATGATCATAGTAAAAGTTAAAAACACAAACAAACAAGGCTGCTGTTAGTACTCACAACTGTCATGCTAGCATTATCCAGTTGTACTGGTGACACGAGAGCAGGAGAAAAGTTATAACACATATAATACTGTAACAGATCTACTGTTTGTTCAATGTGTTCAGTGTAGATGCTCTTAATTCCTACAGTGTTGACAGTCAGTGAAGGCATCAGGAGAGGTGTAGAGTGTGTGAGTGGGAGAGAGGAGAGACAAGCAGGAGAAGTTCTTCATTCATTCAAACTTTGATTGTTGTTTTGTTGGTTGGCGTGATCACGGCCGACAGTGACCGGTTAGTAAAGATCAACGTGTTCATGAATCGGCTCGTCATCCCTACAGCGTCCGGACGGACGCTACAATACATATACATTTTCTGTAGGATTTAGCAAATGGCATTTATTCTTCTGCTTGTCAGAGCCCCGTGGTGAGAGCTTTTTAGACTCTGATCCGGACTACAGTCCTGAGCAAAGCACCTCATCGGGTCGGAGGGGACAGGCCCGAGGTCGAGCGAGAGGGGCAGTCAGTAGAGTCAGGGGAAGCAGCGGCAGGGGACGGAGACTTGGAGTACACGCCGGGGAAATGTACGCGCAGGAGAAGGGCAGAACGGCAGAACGGGATTTGAATGGTTTAAAATTTTGGCACCCAAAAAACAGTGATTGGTTGGTGTTTTCCCAGGTTTACTCCGGCTGTAGATAGCAGCTTTTCTTCGCTCTTTTTTAAGAACACATTATGTATTGATTGCCATCTGGACATAAAGATCATTTTAACCAGTATAACAAAAAGTGTATCTAAATCTGATTACCAACCCCAGCTTTAATTTAGGATCTTTTGTAGCCGTATGTTTTACATTAACTTTGCAAAAAATAATGATTTGTGTTGAAACCATTTTAGGTACTGTGTTTTTATGAGAAGCCTTATATTGCCCAATTTTGTGCATTTATTTTGTTACAAAACCATTCTTACTTATGATTACGGTTAGGGTTAGGGTTAGGGTTAGGATTAGGGTTAGGACTGGGTTAGGGTTGGAATTGGGGTTAGGGTAATGATTAGAGTTAGGTTTGGGTTAGGATTGGGGTTAGGGTTAGGGTTTGGGTTAGGACTGGGTTAGGGTTAGGATTGGGATTAGGGTAATGATTAGGGTTATGATTAGGATTAGGGTTAGGGTTAGGATAATGATTAGGGTTAGGGTTGGGTTAAGGTTTGGTTTAGGATTAGGGTTAGGATTAGGGTTAGGGTAATGATGAGGTTTAGGGTAAGGGTTTGGGTTAGGGTAATGATTAGGGTTTGGGTTAGGGTTATGATAAGGGATATGATAAGGGTTAGGATTAGCATTAGGGTTAGGGTTTAGGGTTAGGATTAGGTTTAGGGTTAGGGTTTAGGGTTAGGATTAGGTTTAGGGTTAGGGTTAGGGTTATGATTAGTGTTATGTTAAGAGTTAGGGTTAAGATTAGGGTTAGGATTAGGGTTTAGGATAAGGGTTTAGGGTTTAGGATTAGGGTTAGGGTTAGGGTAGGGGTAATGATTAGAGTTTAGGTTGGGTTAGGATTAGGGTTAGAATTAGTGTTTGGGTTAGGACTGGGTTATGATTAGGGTCAGGACTTTGTAAGGGTTAGGATTGGGGTTAGGGTAATGATTAGGGTTATGTTTAGGATTAGGGTTAGGGTAATGATTAGGTTGGGTTAAGGTTTGGTTTAGGATTAGGGTTAGAATTAGGGTTTGGGTTAGGGTTATGATAAGGGTTAGGGTTAGGATTAGGGTTAGCGTTAGGGTGATGATTAGTGTAGGGTTAGGATTATGATTAGGGTTTGGGTTAGGGTTATGATTAGGGATATGATAAGGGTTAGGATTAGGATTAGGGTTTAGGGATAGGGTTAGGATTAGAGTTAGGATTAGGGTTAGGGTTTAGGGTTAGGATTAGGGTTAGGGTTAGAACCAGAACTAAACTTAAGCAAACAGAACCAGAACCAAACAAAACCAGAACCAAACCGAACCAGAACTAAACAGAAATAGAACCTAACCAGAACCAAACCGAACCAGATCCAAACCAGAACCCAACCAGAACCCAACCAGAACCCAACCAGAACCCAACCAGAACAGAACCAGAACAGAACCAGAACAGAACCAGAACCAAACTCAAGCAACCAGTACCAGAACCTAACAGAACCAGAACCAACTCAAGCAAACAGAACCAGAACCCAACATAACCAGAACCAAACTCAAGCAAACAGAACCAGAACCAACTCAAGCAAACAGGACCAGAACCTAACAGAACCAGAACCAACTCAAGTAAACAGAACCAGAACCAAACATAACCAGAACCAAACTCAAGCAAACAGAACCAGAATCAAGCATAACCAGAACCAAACTCAAGCAAACAAAACCAGAACCAACTCAAGCAAACAGAACCAGAACCAAACTCAAGCAAACAGGACCAGAACCAAACTCAAGCAAACAGAACCAGAACCAAACAAAACCAGAACCAAACCGAAGCAGAACTAAACCAAACCAGAACCAGAACCAAACTCAAGCAAACAGGACCAGAACCTAACAGAACCAGAACCAACTCAAGTAAACAGAACCAGAACCAAACAGAACCAGAACCAACTCAAGTAAACAGAACCAGAACCAAACATAACCAGAACCAAACTCAAGCAAACAAAACCAGAACCAACTCAAGCAAACAGAACCAGAACCAAACTCAAGCAAACAGAACCAGAACCAAACAAAACCAGAACCAAACCGAAGCAGAACTAAACCAAACCAGAACTAAACCGAACCAGAACCAAACCAGAACCAAACCAGAACCAAACCAGAACCAAACCAGAACCAAACTCAGGCAAACAGAACCAGAACCAACTCAAGCGAACAGAACCAGTATGTATGCGTCGTGCTCCGGCATCCGGCAAAAAAATACAAGTCTTGCGTACCTGATCTGGAGGGCTCCAGCGTGCCAGATCAGAGACACAGCATGAACGCAACGGAGCTGATCCAGTGGAAGTGAACACATTGACTAGAATAGAAACCTATCAGATCTGGTGCCGTGATGGATTGGAGACGGACTGGACACAGATTCGGTGGAATATGGCTGATAGTCATTATCACAATTCAAAATAACACATTTTAGAGCTGTAATTGTAATACCTCAATACCATGAAACTGTGATATTTTTGCTTAAGGTTGATCTATTTTAGTGTGTTACTTTAAATTTGGACAAGCAAAGCCCAAGCATGCCGACCGGTTTATAATGACGGTCTAGAACTACAAATGATATACAGCATGATCGTGTAGAAAAAAGGATTTCAAAATGATATCTGGAGAAACCAAGCTGAAAGTAGGAACGGGTTTTCACCTTCTGCGGAGTTATGGCACTTTAAAAACGTTTGCCTGTCTCCACATATCAAGCACTATCGAGCTCTGTCTTTGAGAATGAAAACGACTCAAAGCGCAGTCTCTATCATTTGATTTGTAGCGGGTTTGTTAGACAGCTCTGAACTACAATTCTTCCTACGGTGAGCCCGCCAATCATCCCCCCACGTATGTGTGTGTGTTGGTGGCACGCAAAAGGCTTACGTGTGTGTCCGTCTGATTGTTTCTGTATGCATGCCTGGAAGTGTTCACAACACACAACAAGTGAGCACAGAGACATGCTCATACTGACAGACATACAGCATCGGTGCATGAAGTATTTATTTTGCCAGGAGAGGATGAGTTTCTGATTGGCTGATGGGAGGGGGTTACATATTCATGAGAGGAAAACCATTGGTGGTTTGATGAATGCTGACAGAAGAGCCTGCTGGATAGGAGTTGACACAGCTGAATTAACTGGAGACCAATGTCATTTTGAGGCACATACCACACAGACACACTCATACACACAGGACTGAAAGTAACTTAAGCAGCAGATATCCACCCAAAAACACACACACATTTTGCATAACAATTAAATTAAAAACATAAAAAAAAAAAAAGAAAGTCTCTTCAAACAAGAGAATTACAATAATGTCACATGACACATTATGCAAATGTTTCCTCAGTGATTAATAACTCATAATGTGGAGCTCATAAATGTTTGGTTTGAGATATTCTATCTGAGGGAGTAATAAGACTGCAGGGCTTCCAGCTGTGACTAAGAATAAGCAGACATATCCTCGTGAAATCACCATGGGTGCTGTCATGGTGTCCTGCCTGTTATTTTCCATTATTTGCTGTCAGCTCCAGATGACATCATCACTGCAGTCTGTGTGGGTACCTCAGGATAGCTATGGAGAGACTTGTTCAAGATCACAACCTCAAAAAACAACACATGTTAATTCACACATGATGCTTACATGTTGTTTTCATCATTTTCTTGTTCTTAAACCTCTCTTTCTTTCTTTCTTCTCTCTCAAATGTTGTGTTTTTGCTATCCTCCTTTTGCCTACTCTAACTCCCTCATTTTATTCTTCATCACCCTCCTTTTTTCAACCTTATTCCTATTCGCAGTAAAGGAAACAACCCCTTCAGTAAAACTCAAATCCCACAGACAGTCAGACTGGCTGGCGCGCCATACCGCTTTAAATCTCCAGAACTCTCTGTGTTTCCACACCCACATTCAATTACTACAAATTACATGCGGTTTAATAATTATGGCGCAGGGAATCTACTCTTCATTAGCTAAAAAACAACAGGACTGAGCGCAGACAGAAAAGAGTGGGATGGTTTTCTTTTCTAAAGCTGCACAATGAGACTGGAAGAACTCAGTGGGAGCAGAGCTTTGGAATACAGAAACGCAGCAAATTAAGCATGAAGGAAGTGAAATATCATGTTGGCAATAAAGTAAACACAATGAATACCAATGAAGACTAAAAGACAATTTAATAAGATGTGGGATGATCAATACACTATTTTGTACCCTAAAGAATACAATAAAGAGAGAGCAGAGGGGAATCTAACCAGTTGGGGATGTTGGGAAATAAAGCACATTGCTCAATCTTGATCTTAATCCCCGCTCTTGATTCAGCTTTTGAAATATTTATTGCTCATCTGGTTCTGACATTGCTCTGCCATTCATTCAACAATGTCAAGGCAAATTGGATTTCAAGACAGCAGATGGGACAGATGAGAGGATATTCAAAGACACAAAGAAAGACAGACGACTACAATGCCTATTAATGCTGACACTTTCTGTCTCGTCTCTTTCGAGGAGGGGGATAAGGACAAAAGTCGGAGAATGGCTGTCACTCTTTGGGCCTCTCAGTTCAGCTTCATTTCCAAATTTTCTGCTATTTTGCATACAGCCCACAGTCTTTGTGAGCAGCTGTTTCATTAGTTCTGTGTTTCTTTTTTGTTTAGAGATGTCAGCCTCGAAGTTGACACAATATCCCGCTTTTTACAAATGCTCTACCCTTTGTCCATCTTCATTATCTCACTTTCAGTCCCTCTAATCTTCCATTCTCTACCACTCTCTAATTTTCTCCGTTTCCCTCCATGTCGCCTTGATTCTTCACACGATGATGACAGAGGTTGAAAAGCTGCCATTGCTGAGCTCGCAGACAAACACCCACACAAAGCACATGAGACAGACAAATAAAAAACAATATTTGAGTAGAGACTAAATTGTACATCCACACATACAGCTTGAAAGGCTAATCTTTTGACAAGTGCAGTGTGTCTGTGTCTGTGCGTGTGGGTGTGTTTGGTTCTTGATGAAACTGTGATGAAATGGGGTGATAGCGACGGCTGTTTCAAACAGAATACAAAACAATGGATTTCTTCATCAGATAGAATTATTCTTCTGGGCATTACGCATCAACAGAGCAGTGTTTTTCTGCTGAATTGTATGGTGACATTTACGAGCGGTGACCTCACATTTGATGTCTAATGCACACACCATCCTAACGCACCATCCTGACAAGTTTGACAGCGACAGGCCTTGGCCCTCATTTGCATTTCCACCACCTACTGAAGTCTCTGTCTACCAGGAAGCATTTTTCTGATGACTTTCACTACTTCAGCTCCGCTCTGCTGTTCACAGCAGACAGACACAAAGCTGCAGGGGATGCTTTTGCCATGACCACGTCAATGTGTGTTAGCTTGACAGAGCGATGTGCTTCCGCCCTGAGACTGGCAGAGATAGATAGGTTGAGTTAAGAGTGTGTGAGTGTGTATGTGCGCTTGTTAGATGGGGGTGGACTGGATTTAGATGGGAAATGTGTGTGGCATGACCTTTACACTGTTTTTTGCTGCTGCTGCTGAATGTGCATATTTGGGTACAGTGTGTAAACAAATGTACTGTGCGAGAAAGAGAGTAAAAGCAGGCTCAGTTTTGATGGTATTTTCTCTTTACAGAGATTTGAAAATATTAGGGGAAAGAAATGAATAACTGGGTGTGGTCAGCTTACTGTGTTAACATCATTGACTCTGTATAGAGTGGACAGTGTCACTTTATTTCTGCCCATTCCCTCCATGGAAATCGACATTTGCACTGTTGGAGCCAAGGCATACCCACAAGCGACCTGGCTGGACGTCAAGCCCACAATGCCAACCAAAACACACATTAAACTTACCGATAAACATCAAAGATCCCTCAGGTGGGTACTGTCCACAGCAGAACAGATTCATGTGTTGATTTGAAGCAGACACATGGCTTTGGAAAGTTCAATAACTCGTGTGGTACAGTTTGCAGCATATTCTCTCTCTGTTCCTCCTCTACTCTGCTTATACAGTTCTGAACAATGCAGGAGTCTGTCTTTGTCAACAGAGCTGCCAATCATGATATCATATCTGCTCTTTTTAATATTAAATAACCTATTCAAAACTAACTTTCTAAGAAAAATGAGCATATGGACATAAATCAACATGATAAGAACTAACTATCATGACCATTACCATGTTTGAGAAAAATTATTTGTTGTGTATTTAAATTCTATAGACTGACCAATGTTTGGAGGCGGGGTTATGACCTAACCTGCAGCTAGTCAGCAGGGGATGCTGCAAATCTCACCCTGCCTCAGTCTTGGTCTGCACAAGGTCCAAATATCTTCAACTTTTTTGTCTTCTCTTCATTTCAGTATCCACTCAATCTTGGTCATGGCTTTGTCTTGTTTAGGTGGTCTGTAATTCAACACTACCTCTAATCTTAGCTTCCAAAACGGTATGCTTTAACCTGTGTGATCAAGTGTGTTAACAACAAGGCAGAGATAACTAGCTAACCAGTTCTCATTCATAATAAAATCCCTGTTTCTACTAGTATTACTTGTCTAGCAAATTTAGCAACCTTTGAGATAAACTAGTGGCGGTTTAATCAATAGGTTAGACGCAAATAAACAAGACTTATTGCATACATAGCCATGTCAACAGTTGGGGGTAAGGGCTAAGCTTGAAACAAAAGTATGTCATCTACTGGGGTAAACTGGGTGATCTTTGGTATTTTCATTCTTTTAGATAAGCTTTGGCAGTTCCTCCATATCAGCTACGATTGACTGTGGATAATGCTAATTAGTGATAAAGACTTACCCTTTTCTAGGTGTAATACTACCACTATGAAGAGCAGTGTGGGTCAGATTAGCTCAGCAGACACAACTGATCCGTTATTTGAGTTAATGTTTGTGACATCAGAAGTCTTTTGGGAGGCTTTCCACATCCCATTTCATCCTTGGACTCTTTTTTTTAGAAAAGGGACAGCCACCTCAAGTTTTTGAAACAAGTTCTTCCTTACCAAAAGTTTAAATCATGACATGAATTAAAATAATCTTCATGGCCAAACTATGTCATTCCATTTTTTTTTCTGCAGATGATTTATAAGTGCATTTAAAAAAATTCAAGCTATACATCAGACTGTTCAGTGTGCACAAGAAAAGTAATATATGCCACTTCAAGATGAAAATTCCATTAGGCGGATTAGATTGTTGTGTTTTTGCTTCCATTCAAGTCAATGAGGGTTTAATATCAGGACTAACATATTTTTCATCTGTTCAGTTCTATGCTCTGTGAAATCTTTAAAAAGGACAACATGTTGCACCCATAGACGGTATACGTCACCCATCTGTTTCTGAAGGGCTCTTTTGAAGCCAATTGTTGGCGGAAGCCATATTGGAAATGCTGAAGTCAACCTAACTGCTGTCGAGCTAGTGTGAGGTAGAGAGGCGGACTTTGAGCCTCCTCCCCAACAGCTACAGTGTACAAGTCAGCTGTGCCTCTCATAATGGAAAACTCATAATCTTTATATCTTCGAAATTGCTGCGTTGTGAAAAAAATCCCCCCCCCCCCCCCCCCCCCCGTACAGTGTGTGCCCATCGAGTAATGAGCTATCGAGACTACACTCGCTTTTTTGGTACCAGGCTGTAAACGTGTTTATTTCTGCTGTGAAAACCGTCTTTTTTTTAATTTGTGTGTATGTAGTTACCGGTACTTCCGGAGCCAGCCTCAAGTGGACACTCGAGAAACTGCAGTTTTTAACACTTCCGCATTGGCTTCAACTCTTGCTGCCGGAGGTTGCCGCTTGGTTGCACCATATGCTTCAGCGAGTTTAACAAATGGTTCAGAGAATGAAAGATGCTCATGTTTTGGACATGCATAGCCAAGCCTTGGGCAGCAATTGCATGGGTTGTATATTCTTTGCCACTGCATTATCTTTCACTGCACCTCCTGAAGGCCTCCTATCAATCAACATGACAATGAAACATGGTTGCATTGCAGCCCTGAGGGAAGGATAAGGGGAGGACGGGAGAGCAAGAGAAGGACGGCTGTAAAACATGTTTAAGACAAGTGGATTGCAGTGGTCATCCATCGGGTTTTGAGGAATAACAAGATAATGCCGGGGGCCGCTGTCATATTTTCCATCACCCTGGGAAAAAAGTGAAAGAGACAGAGAAAATGCGAAGCTTACGCTATGCTTCTTCTTCTTGTCCTCCATTGCACTTCATATATATTTAATTTGATACAAAACACTTGATGGAAACTAATATCTGTTTCCAGGCTTTGTGATGACTAACAGCGATTCAATCTCAACTTTACCCTAAACTTTAACCGACCACCTACCGTGTGTGCAAACCTTTCAGACTGCATGTTTTGGTAGCAGTTATATGAAAGTCATAATACGCTGGGAGGGTGGTTTTTTGGTGACATAAAAAACAAAAAAGAATCCCTCATCAGTTTTTTCCTCCCCTTCAACTCCTTCACTGCACATTCATCCTGTTAGAGTACAGCTACTTTAACAGCGATTGGACAGTGAGGACATGCCCTGTCCCGCTATCAATCCATTCTGTGACCTCTCAATAATCTTCCTCTCATTTGTCTCCTTTTTTTTTGTCCTGAGATTCTTCATCCCCACTCTTCCCCTTTAAATCTTATCAATTAGTCTCTCCATCTTCCTCTCACTGGACCTTTAACGGTTTGTCTCTGTAATTCAGCCCCTGGCACATAAATTAGCATCTGTCAGCTCTGTGCAGAGCTTTGGCAGGATCTACGCTCTACGCTTTTTTTGCTCAGTAGAACACTTTAGCACCCTGGCACCTTCACTCATCCCGTTATTTACTCTGACTCACAGGTAATGGAGCAGAGGACTGGTGAAACCGTGTGTGAGAGAGGAATGACATACCACTTTTGGAGCCAGGGTGGACATCTGGCCTCGTGATGCTGCGGGGATGAATCGCAAACTAGGGATATACAAATGTTTACAGCAGAAATGAACAGCTGGGCTGCAGGCAGTTTAGGTGTACAGTGCTAAAGGTGCTTATCTGACGGCTGGTAGCCAGTGGCATAACAGGGCCATATGTCTTACTAAGCCAAAATAGTAAAAAAAAATAAATAGCATGATTCAGACAGACAACACAGATGCTGCTGTTCATTTGGAAAACAACTTACCTTTTTTCTTTTCCTTTCTCTGATTGTTCAAAACGACCACAAATTATCCAGATTGGAAGAATTAGATTTCATGGAATGCCTTGAAAAGTTGTCTGGCATGAATACACATTTTTCGGAGTGTGAGCAGCTTCTATGCAGCTCCTAAAATGAGATAAACAACAGCTTTTGTTGGAACAGCCATCATGCTTTTTGCAAGTGCACGCTCTTGAACTTTAAGTCGCTGATGGAATTTTAAAGCAGCAGATTTTTTGTTCCTGGAGATGGGAAACAGAGTGCATTGTTTGATTATTCAGGAAATACAGTGAGCAGCATCTAGTTAATCTCCAAGTACTGAATAATATAACACTTTGAAGATGATTTTATGTATAAGTGAGAGAACCCTCATCTCTGTGCTCTTTCCACCTTATCAGACAACTGTAGATATCAAATAGAGGTTATAAAGTCTGTGTTTTCTACTGAGTTCAGTTTTACTGGTTATTAATATTGTAAACAGTGTCATTTATTTTGTTTAAATGTGCAAAACACTATTGAGAACACCCAAACCAGTTGGATATAGTACCTTACTTTATGAGTCCAAAAGGATTTAATGGCTTTTAGAGGATTTGTGAGTTGTATTTAACTTTCAACTGAAGGTGGCGCTCTTCCTGTTGGGTTAATAACACTAATCATATGTTGTGTCCAAGCTTTAGGGCAACCACCTGCTGTAGCTCCTTGTTACAAAACAAGCACAAATGACAGAGGAGATATCGTAACGCAGCGTGGTTTGACAGTATTTTGATCTAAAAAAAATTAAAGAAAGTTATATGATGGCTGTGTCTTGTTTAACTAGCATAAAACCACATGTGTAACCAGCACTGAGGACCAGAGGATGATCGTGCTAACTCTATTAGCACAAGCCACGGCTGGCTGAGGATATAATCACTAAAGCACAGTGAATCAGCAGCGTTAGGAGAGTAGAGTCAGGTATCACAATTTGGCCAAAATATGACTTAGGCAGTTATGCTATGAGGCCAATGGTATGCAAAACATTGACCAAGAAGTTATAGGTATACAAAGCATAGCAACATGACGACACCAATGCAACACCATTGCGCCCTACAACTTCTAATGTCTGGGATGAATTTTAGGGATGCATCGAAAATTTGGCCACCAAAAATGGCTCAAAAGTGCACTTTGGTTTTCAGCCGAAAGACTTTTATCACCGAAACAACGCGGACGAAACAGAATGTTGTGATGACACAAGCAAAAAACGCGGCCAGAATGTGCTTGTCTGGAAAGGGCCAACATTTCTGTATCCGTTATTCCTTTAATTGCAGCACTAAAGCGTCTTCTAAGCAAAGAGGTTGAGACAGACCACGGAGAGAAAACAATGAAAGTACACTCTTAGACTCTGTCAGCACACGTTTCACTGCGAATCCTCTGCACTTCATTGCAACTGTACTTGATCCGCGGTATAAAGATCATTACTTGGATGTGTGAATAAATCAGCGCGCACCAGAAATGATCCAGGCCGCGATGGATGCGGAGAACCCGCTTGAAGACGGAGAAGCGCACAGCGCAGGAGAAGGAGAACAGAGTGCAGAAAAAAGGACTCGTCTCTCTGAACCAGATGAGGGGCATGCACCTTCGTTGTCTGATCTGTTCAATGAGATCCTTGATTTTAGTGAGGTTAGTACACAGTCATAGCCATAGATGTAATGGTAGGGGAGACTGGGGACAGTTGTAACATTTTTGACATTTCTGTCTATAACTTTGAGCTCTTTTAACCCAGTGTGTTCAAACTGCTATACAAACTAGCTTCAAGTGTCTGCTAATAAATGACCTAGAAAATGCCTGTGCAACACAAACAGAAAATGCATGGCTTAATCTCATATCCAAGGAGTGAAATGTTACAACTATCCCTGGTCTCCCTACTAATAAATGGCACAATAATTTATTTTGGTGTTTCGGGTTTGGGGTTGGTTTCCTCATTTTCGGTTTTCGGTTTCGGCCCAGAATTTTTATTTCGGTGCATCCCTAATGATTCTAATTCATGAAATTGAAAATTACATTGGGTTACACTATAGATTTCAGAACATGATGGAGACCCTAACAACACTAAGTAGCTCGTTCGGTGACAGACTTCTTCACCCGCGGTGTCTCACAGAGAGATACTATAGGTCTTTTCTTCCTGCGGTGGTCAGACTCTATAACCAATAATATATATATAGTTTATGTGTGTGTAAGATATGCTTGTTTTTTACCTCTTTAATTTTAATTGCTAAGAACTTTTTAACAATTGCTACTTTATAGGCTCTTGTTTGCTTTATATATTTCTTTTGGACTGTCTACTCTGTTACTGTGACACTTGAATTTCCCCGTTGTGGGACGAGTAAAGGAGTCTCTTATCTCTTCTCTTATCTCTTATATTTATGTCAGGAGAAAAACTAAACTACATTATTCTGTACATCATAACAGATTTTATATTGGATAACAGACAATAACTGTTTTAGGTTTGATATGCTGTCATTTAGGATAAGAATACATATTGTCATTTAGAGGAATGATGACATTGCTCGACGGCAGTCACACATACAAGGCCGCCTGCAGTGTCTGCAGACATTATATGTGTTTTTTCTTTTAATCAGCCTCGTGAGCACAGATATTGGCCCATGCAGATTATTTCAAAATGCCATTAATCTGCTCGATTAAACAGCATGAGCGATTAATCAGCCAACCTTGACATAAAAGCAGCAAAGAAATAAAACAAATATTGAGGAATTTTGTTACAACCTCCAGCCAGCAAAACGTGAAACTTAATCAAGCAAAGTTAATTGGAAATACTCATTAAAACAAAATGAAATCATAAAATCGCATTCTCAAATATAAGTATTTCATGAGATTTGACAACTGCAGATGAGGATCAGAAAAAGATAAACAAAGAAAGTATGAAAAACAAAAAGACACAAGGGGACAGAGGAAATAGTGAGGCAGAAGTAGGCCAAAAGACAGAAGATAGGTTTGTGTTCCAGTGAACTAAGACAAGTGACCTCTGTACCCAACTGACACCCTAGTTTGTAATCAGTAGCCGACTGCTTCTCTGCCTGCTCAGCCTCTGTCTCACACACTCCACTCACTCATACTCACAAACACACAAATCAACACATACGTACATATACTGAAGCTCAGACTCTGATCTGTCTTCCTCCAGCTTAATCTGACATCTGTCATGTCAGCTTCAATAAACCTCTGTTTGCAGCTCAGGCTCTCAGCTCTCTGCCTAATTGCATTATCTCTCAGGTACCTGAAACACTGCTGTGTTTTAGTCTGATGACACTGACGCATACATGAGATGTAAGCTGATGTAAAGACTGAGAACAAAGTGGCTGCTGTGTTGCCAACATCGTTGGCCACTTAAATGTGCTAGAGTGTTTACACTACGGTTGGCCAGAGACACGTGCACACACCACACACACATTCACACACAACATACAAATAACACTAGTAGACACTCACAGGCCACACTTATTAAGTCCCAAAGGAAGCCTTTTCAATTATTTATTCATCCCCCTGTGCTGAGGATGCTGTTCTTTTGAAATATTGATGATGGTGACTAGACCTTATGTTTGGTTTGTTGCTATGTGTATGAATGTGAAGACTAATAAATATGTGATTGTATCAGCAGTTCTTTGTGTGTAGCATATTTGATTAGCATGTGTACACTCAGCTTTTCAGAGAAGGTCTTTTCATTTAAAGATGAAATCTGTTACATATTGTTGTTTATTACCATGCTTAAGTGGTTTGAAGATCAATCTGTTATGTTATAATACTACAGACAAAAGAACAGAGAATCACTAAATGAATGGTGTGATAATACCCATACATCGCAAAATATGTGGGGGTCTTCAATATTAGAATGCTGAAAACAGTTTGAGAACAAGCAACTGTAGCAACTCAAATGTTTTCAATGAATTGATGAACAGATTCTTTGGCATTCTGTATTTAGATTCATGCCTACAGCTTTAAATGGCTTTAAAAATAGCACATGCACCTGTTGGGTGTTGTCACAGGAATAACAGAGCATGTATTTAACACTATCTCACATATCTGTTGGTGATGTGGGCATGTTAACAAGTGTAACAAACTAAAGCCTGGTCTAAACTATTTACTTTTTCACAGCGATTCCAAACATATTAAGTTAATTTAGAGCTGATACATGTTGCTGTTTATCATACAGCAATGATTACATGGAAGAATAGAGAGGAGATGTCGGAGGAGAAGAAAAACACGGCCGATATGCGGCGATCCTGGAAGTGTTGTAAATGTAGGCAATACAATGCTGCCAAGCGGACCAATCACAGGGCTTGCAGCCTGCGTTGATTCGACGTGTAGTTAGATTTTGGAGGAGGTGCACCTCGGCTACATGCATAGGCCTTTGCGTAGATATTGGGGCTACGTAGACCTACGCACGTAGGCTATGCCGCCAATTCGACGCAGAAGTATAACCCAGGCTTTTAGCTTCCATCCTGAGCTAACAGGCTAGCAGTCATCAAGTAACTCTTTGAAATGGTGCATTAGCTTACATTTTTTTCTTAATCTTAAAGGGATAGTTTAGTTTTTTTTAAAGAGGGGTTGTATTGGGTACCTTAATTCCCCGCAAGTCTAGATTAGCGATAGACAAATTATCAGCTGGGCTGGCCACAACACAGATGTGCTCTCCCGCCTGCAGCGTATTTATCAGCTAATCCAGTCTATAATGTACCTCATTGATATAGTGTCAATTTTTGACATTTTTGCATCTCAGTTTTGCATCATGTGAAGCAGGAAATGCCTAAGATCACCTGGCGGACACAGTGACGTCTTTATATCAGCTTACTCCCTTCAAAACAAAGATAAGGGAAAGATTAACATTTCAGTTATATTGAAATTTTGGAAAACTTTATTTACTGTAGAAAACTTTAGGGAGCTATTTATTTGTTTAAGTTTTCATTTAACTTTATAAGACATGCTGCTGAGCCTGGGCGCTCCCTGCACTTTTTGTTAGAATTCTAAAACAAAGATGTCTATTGTCTAAGATAAAAAAAAAAACGTTAACACGTTACAAATCTGAAAAGCTGTTTAATAAACACATGCTTAAAGGCATTTAAACAAAGTTAAGTGTTGGAGTTTGTATTATTCAAAATTTTGACAACAATATTTTCCCTTTTGCTGCAAATGGATATCGGCTCCAAATATCGGTTATCGGCTTTCTTGACTACCAATAATTGATATCGGTCCAGAAAAAAACATATCAGTCTATCTCTAGTCTAGATGGCCATTGCTGTCATGAGTGGGATAAGAACAGCACTTCCGGACCTTCCTGAGAAGTAGCGACTCACATGCAGCTGAAGTCTGCATCACTCACCTCCAGAATTCCCTGCCACACTGACACACACTGCCATGAGACCCACTTTCTTCAATTTTTAGAATCTTAATCAGAAAACCAGAAGAGCTAAATGGAAAATTGTCCTCAAAGTGTGCTTTTATTGCACAACTACACAACCTTAGGTCTGCATTATATGTTTACCGTATCAAAATACACTGTGTTAGATGTTGAAGAAGCAGACTGAGCTGAATACTAACTCTATTTACCCATTACTGCGTTAGCCGGACAGTGCACATCATTTGTTACTTAGATTATCTCAAACTGAGATGCACTGACATCAAACCATGTTAGACCTAAACGGCAGACCGGTGCACTGCAGGAAGTGAAACATGAAAATATTAGATTAGTGCTAAGACAAAACTTTCTGAACACAAAGTAAAGTTACCATTTTCTAAATATGGCATACATTTACACTGACATTATAAATGGTAAATGGACTTGTACTTATATAGCTCTTTTCTAATCTTTCTGACCACTCAAAGCATTTTTTATACTACTCATCACATTCACTCATTCACACCACATTCACTCACTGATGATAGAGGCTGCTGTATAGTAAGGAACCATCAGTATTAGCTAATCTCATTCGCACACATTCACACTCCACTGAACAACTGCAAGACTAATTTTGGGTTCAGTGTCTTGCTCAAGGACACTTGGGCATGTGACTGCAGGGGCTAGGAACGAACCGCCAACCTTCCGATTGATAGACGACTGACTCTACCCACTGAGCCACAGCCGCACCCAATGACATGAGAGTTTGGGTTGGGCATTCTTAAAAAATACAAACGTTTGGTGGTAAAATAGTTTGCAGTGGTGTAGAGCTTAGTCCCTTGTTCTCTGGGTGGTTTCTCAAATAATTTCTCAATCAATCAAGCTGACCAGCATCCTCTGTGGGTGATACACTTATATTGTTGGGGTACCTGAAGCATCCCACTTCAAAAAATTGAACTATTCCTGTAATTTTAAAGCTAGGGTTGGTAGTCAAGGAAAAATAGCATGAATTTGAATGTAGCATTTCCTTAGGACTCCGTCTAACCCCTCCCCCCCTCCCCTCGGAGCTCCTCCAAAACGACGCCCCCGCTCACATGCACAAGCGCCGCTGATTCGCGACCATATGATCGTGTTGATTCAAACCGATTCAAAACCGGTCCTCAGCACATCGTCTGTGTTTTGCATTACGTCAACTCATGTCTCACTCAGCGGTAAGAAAACACCAAAACATTATCATAGTGAAAGTTAAAAACACAAACAAACAGGAAATGTACGCGAAGGAGGCGGGCAGAATGGCAGGACGGGATTTGATTGGTTTCATAATTTGGCTCCCAAAGGCAGGGATTGGTTGGTGTTTTCCCAGGTTACTTCGGCTGTAGATAGCTGCTTTTTTCACATTTTTTAAGAACACATTATGTATTGATTGCCATCTGGACATAAAGATCATTTTAACCAGTATAACAAAAGGTGTATCTAAATCTCACAACCAACCCCAGCTTTAAGTATCAAGCCTAAGGCAGATAAGTGAAATCAACATTTACGCAATCTAAAAAAAGTCATTTATCAGTGGATTGTACTTGAGAATAGCACACATTGTTAATACACTGTGAAAGTCTCTTTTATTAAAGTGACTTAGCTTCTAAAGTTGTGATGCAGGATATAACATAAACACTGCACTGCAGAAATGGCTGTTGTGTCACAGACAGTCGATTGGCATGGAATTGGCCACTTTTTCTTTGCACATCCACCTTTGGCCAACAAATGATGATAAGTGGTCACTTTGACACGCGTAACACGGCCTAACCTCGACAAATGTTGTCTGGTCATTGACAGCAGTGACACTGATTGCTCTGGTAATGATGGTATGGTATTGATTTGCTCAGATGCAGACAGCAGACATAAAGCTTTAAAGGCAAGGACTGTGGTCCCATTTCTACCAGCAATCTTCGGCCCTCATGGGGACAACAGAAATATGAAGTAAGTCAAACACATGGCCCCCTAAAATAATTTAAGATACAGGTGTAGGGACATCCATGGTAACTGGACGCAGCAGTGTGCAGAGAGCAGAGAGCAAGCAAAAACATGGCGGCAACAAACTATCTATACCACCGGAACAATGTTAAATACAAGGAAGTCACATGGTAGTGACAGTAAAGGTGGGATCACCAAGAAGAACTTACTATGTACGAAAGACAAGTTTCAGTAACTGACACCATATTTACAGTAATAAGAAACCCAGGAAAGGGGATGGTTTATATTCATTATTTACTCAGTCAAATCAAATTACAGTATCAATGATGCAATGCTTCATAGCTGGGATTTAAATACGATAAATTGCTGTTAATGTTTTTTTCTACACAGCTGAGATGAAGAGCTTGAGGCTTGTTTTTGTCATTGACTTGCTGAACCATCTGAGCTCAGCTGCTCGGAAAGCTGGTGGGCAAAGTTAGCTGTGTTTTTGTGTGCCTGTAATTGAAAAAAGCAGGGTGTTGGTGACTGCACTCAGTAGATGTTCTATTTATGCTTTGGTAAGATCAACTACTGGTTTGTGCAAAGAGGTGGTTTACATTATTATCTACATGTTTATAAGTATTCCCAGATTCTTCAACCACAGGATGCTGAGTAGGAAACATTTCAATCGTCTTGGACTGATGGCCCTCTGGGAGCCACAGAGACTGACGCCGCCTTAAGCGGATCCATTACGGAAATTAGAGCGATCAATCAAAATGGATTAATCCAGCTTGAAATCACAAAGGCAGAGAAATAAAGAAAATCTGGACCAACACAGCCACATGTTTGCAGGGACAAACACAGCATGTTGGTGTTCATGAATCCTTATGTTGACATTCCTACAAACAGACATATTCATCCACAGTGTTGCACAGTGTTGTACAGAGTAGATCATTATGAGACTGTTATTATAAGTAGAGTACAAACCATTAATTATTTCTGGCTCTTTCTCTGCCACTAAAATTCAACCAGTGTAGTGTAGGAACAGGAATAAAAATATCTCCATCATTTGTAAATCCCAGGAAAGAGACTGTAACCCACTGCAGTGATTGTAAGGTGAGGGATTCTGACAAGAAAACATTGGTTGCGCTCATTAAAGCCGATCCCATTCAAACGCGATGGATTTCTCAGCAGACAAATCTACTGAATGTTACGTGACAGAAACAAAGAATGAGAGATTTGGGAAAACCTTACAGAAGAAATAGCTTCTTCTGTTGTGGTTCAGCACATCTTTTATTTACTGTGCAACGGATGGGCCCCATCATACGAGCTGACAGGTAATGCCATTTAAACTTTTCCAGCGAGAGAAAGAGCCAAAGGCTTGGCAGCATAGCACTTACACTGCAACACATACATACACTGTGAGCTGCTAAACAGATGCTTAAGAGGAACAGAGCTGTGAAAAGCAGCATGTATAAAAAGGTCAAGGATGAAGTCATCATTTAGCAAATATACGTACATGGCTTGAAAGTCTGTTTTACTTTATGCTTATTATTAGGGATGTCCCGATCCTGATCTCAACTATCAGATCGGAGCCGATCTGGATGTTTTGATCACCGATCCGATCCGTTCTGAGTTTGCTTAACTGTGTGTAAACAATGAGAAAAAAATAGTATATGGGATATAGAAACCAAGCCATGATTTAAATTCTACTGTAGAACTCACATGTGCACTGCCAGACACATTGCAGAAGAAATGCTCTCCGCACCCTACGGTAACTCTTCAGGGACATATGGTTCAAAAAGGCGAAAACATAAACCAAACACAGGACAGTCTGTTACATGGGTATAAGCAGCCTCGTTGTTAGCTGCCGTTCTCTATACCGGCATGCCACTCCGTAGCTAGTAGCATGCAACCAAGCGTGTTTATTAAGACAGCCTACAACTAGCATGCCTCCCTCCTAAGCTCCTTGTTAGCACACATGTGTGCAGGTAATGAAAAACGGAGGGGGGATTCAGTATTATTTTATACAGTCTATGGGCTGAACAAGCTCCGAGCTCTGACTCCGTGACAGACCGGATATTGTTGTTACGTAACAAAAACACGAAGTCTGAAACGGCTCGTTTCACACACATTTATAGAAAGGTGTAGAAATCAGAACAGGGGCAGAATTGATTTTTTTAATTCTCGGGGGGTTCGTAGACATGCCAGGGACACATATTTCAGGTAGAGAACCATTAAAAAGTCAATTTTGCATGATATGTCACCTTTAAACGTGCTGAAATGCATGCACACCAGTTTCGTGGCTCTCATACAAGCGGCAACCTCGCCGGTTCTCGATCGGCACACACTGTAGGAGGGTTGAATTTTTTTTTTCTAACCCGATTATTTCGAAGATATTGAGATTACGAGTCTTCCAATGAGAGGCATAGTTGACTTGATTGACAGGCAGGAACATCCCAACCCTAACCCGCTGATTATTTGCCTCAAAATAGCGCTTCAGGAACAGATGGGTTACGTCAGGGATACCACGTCCATATTTTATACAGTCGATGGTCTCAGAGCAGAGCTTGTAAAACAGATTATGAGTTTAACAACAATGCTAGCTGGATTAAGTTGAATGGAATAAACACAAGACATATTTTAGTTATTTTTTTTAATAAAAAAAAACAGTATGCAGCTCAACTCTTTTACCTCTTGTGCAACTATTATCTAGGCAAACTAAAGTATCGGATCGGGACTGGGTATAGGCAAATATTCAGTATTAAAAAATTGGAGTGGGGACAAAAAAAGCTCATCGGGACATCCCTACTTATTATCTATAGATTTTCATTAACTTTTATTGCAGTCCATGCTACTATTTCACAGTATTATAACTGCTTTATTTTAAGGCTGACTAACAACTTTAGGAACAAGAAGTTATTCAAATCCATCCTTCTGTTTGTGAGTGGTAAGATTGGCCATTTAAGGCCAAAATCCGAGAATAAATTAACTCCAAGTCAAAGCCTCTAACCCTTCTACAACAAATAAAACCTAACAAAAACATAAACACCCAGTAGGAGTGGAAAAAAAACAGAAAAAAAACAGAAATTGGTTATTGGACAGTCACTCCGATAAGTCAGCCATTAGGGAGAGCTTTTGTGAGTGTCAGTGTGCGATAAGCCCTGCAGCAAACATCCACAGCTTCATGACATTATCACGCACCGCTGACAGATGTGCAACATAACGGCCAATATCAACGCTGCTGGTGTGATTAGTGCTGCCACATGATTATTGGAAGCACGGGGAAAGCTTGTCGCATGTTGGGAAGTGTGAGAGATTTGTGTGTGTGTGTGAGGCGTGTGGCAGATTGAGAGAGGGAAGTGAAGGAGAGAAAAAATAGATGCAGGGAGGCTGACCGTAATTTCACCTGACTGTGTGACAAATGCTCCAAAGAAAGTGTTGTTGTATGCATTTGTCTTCTCAGCCCACATGCATCCTAATTTAGCCTTGCTTTGTGTGTATCCTCCTGATTTAAAACGATACCACCGCAGCCGCTTTCAGCTGAGCCTTCTTCTCCTCTCCTTAACTCTCAGCAATCACTCTCCCCTCCATTCAGCTCAGCTTTACAGCCCAGCCCAGAGCAGTTCATCTCACCAGACGCTGCGAACAGGGTCCTCTCTGACACACACACAAACAAACGAACACACACCTAGATGAGGTTAAGTCCACCTGTCGAGTGCTTAGAGCTCCTGTTCATTTATCTCTTTCAGGGTTATTTTCTGTGGTTGAGGCGCTTCTCTCATTCTCTGCCATTACCTGTCAGGAGGAGCTGTTCTCTGTTTTATCTTGCAGGAATGTTAGGGTAAGGAACTGCAGGCTAGAAATCTGTAGATTTAAACCCGTCTTGAGTTCGTGAGGCCAGCTTTTCGAAAGAAGAGGCAGCATCTAGTTTTCTCAAAGCAGAGCAGCAACTTTGGATTTTGTTTTTTCTTTACTAATTTAAAAACGTGCTAGGAGTAAGTGTTTATGTGTTCTTAAAGCACATGTTTCTTCCCATAACTGATTTCCTACTTAGATGACATATGTGATTAATCCAACTTAATGCACAGCTTTCATTTATACTTGATACCTTTTGTCAAAAGTCTGAAGCAAAGTCAATCATTTATCTATAGCAAGCAAGTGTTTCTATGAACACTGTAGCTGATCACAGATTCCAGCACACTGTATTTAATGATATCTATCCACCGGGAGATTAACATAGGTTTGCTTACTGTGGAAAAATCAAAAAGACAAGAGCATTAAAGAAAAGGCAGGAAAAGTTGAAGACACAAAAACTGGAAACTAAGAGCAATAACAAAATACTAAAGATGGAAGATAGAGTGAACATCAAACAGATCACAGTTAAAACAGCTGTGTTTAAACACTAGAAAACAGAGAAATATGTCAACAGACCTCAGGTGCTCCACTGATTCATGCAGTCCTGTTCACCTTGTTTTAATTCAGTTGTTGTGGAAATGTTCAGGTTAAGGGCCTGTGTCCATGCAAAAAAAGGAGTGTTTCCGTCATCCTCAATTTCAGTGCTTCTTATTGGTGCTTACTGCTGCTAGGCTACAGTCATCTCATGGCGTTTCTACTACAGTGCTGAGGGTTATGTCTTTTTTTTAATGGCTCAGCCTGCTTAAGTATTTGCTTTATTTAGGGGAATTTTGCAATGACAATGGAAAACTGTACTCTCAAAAGAGTTTGATTAGTTTCCCCTCAGCCACTGTGGTTTACAAAGATGGTATAGGAAGTCCTGCCCCCTCTTGATTTTGATTGGTCGGTGGAAGAGATGTGAGATTGATGAGCATGGAAGCTTTCCAAAGGTTTAACAATTTTCAACTGAGACTGTGGGAGCAAACTAATACGAAAGAGGGCGTTTTTGGGGGCTTGGGACAATGAGCACTGTAAAGTGTTGGTTTTGTAAAGAAAATCAATTAAGTTGGTGGTCGTAATGTAAAGTTGGCTCATTTTTAAAAAAGGCTGCAGAGTTAATTGTTACTGTGGACACAGCCCAAACTGTGAGTGTTACAAACTATATCGAACAGATGAAATCAATAGAACTTTCCTGATGCATTCACTGCACTGTGGGAAACAATATCACTCTACCTGTAACCCTTAGTAATCTAAAAGGGGAGTGAAACACTCAAAACAACACTCAACTGATACACAGTACACAATTTGACATATATTTGTTGTAAATGTAAATCAAACTATGGAAATAACCTCAATCTGAGAAAAATAAGAATGTACAAACTAAAACTTCACAAAAATCTAATTTTACACAAAAGACCTGCTTTCTTTTAGCAGCATCAGAAATGATGGATTCAAGAAGTTCATCAGAAAACTAAATCCAGATACAAACTAACAAACTGTGTTCAACTTTCACTCAGGAGCAAAAATCTGTATTTAAATTTAAATGAAATAATGATTTGATATTTATCATCATAATTATCGATATCGACTGAAATGAAATATTTTATCGTGATAACATAATTTCCAATATCACCCAGCTCTACTATGAATAAGTGGAATAATGTATCATGTATCAGAAGAACTCCTTCATGGTGAGCTGGAAGGGTCTTGCTTCCCTTGTTGTGGTTCCAATCTGCTATAACAACCAGCTCACTACACAATGTCCCTTACATGAATAGTATTGTTGGAAAAAAGGTGTGTATTGGTATTTTTGCTGGCTTTGTCAAACATGTCACTCTCTGTTAGCACCACGATATTTTGTCTTTTATAGTCACACAATTAATTACGTGAGTTGAATTCTTGGAGCTGATTGGTTATGTTTTTAAATTAGTTATTTGACTGGAACACTTGTTGACACAAGATACTGCATTTTAGGTATTATCAGGGTCAAATACTAATGCTGCTATGGGAAAAACTCAATTGATGAATGGTTTATTATGATCAATTACAAGTCTGCAAATAGACATCTAGGAAAGACTGCTTGGTAGACTTGAATGCATTTCATTACATACGATGCAGGAGAGATATCATGTCAAACACTGATATGTTTCCCATAAATGTGTATTGACTACTTTTCTAAATACAAAACATATCATATATTAAATCATTATGTATTTGGTTTGTGTATGAACATGCAATGCGGTTATCAAAATATGGAAGTTGCTCATTTTCAAGTATTTTAACACAAGCTACATTTTGTGCCAAAGCAATAAAGATGCTTATTGCAAGCTGACAAAAAAAAATACGTGTTCTACCCCTTTATCTTCAGGGCAGAGGAAAAAATGGGAAGGCTGCAGTGTCAAGGCAGCAAATAATGCAAATCAAACAGTAGCGAAATGCTCTGCAAACAAACAAGCGGAGCAGAGCAGAGTTAAGTCTTATTAGAGAAACCCCTCTCATCCTTTGTTTTCTCCTCATCTGTCTATCTACACTGCATCTCTGTTGCCCTAAGAGACGTGTCACTTCCTCCTTGCAGCAATTCCTGAAATAGCAGCAGTGCCCTCACAGGCGTAGCGCTGCCTCATAAGCACTGTCTTCGACAAAGCCCTTTGGATACAGTACAAACAGTATGGGATTTACGGTGCAACTCATTTAAAATCTGTGTTGGTAGCATTATTTATTTATGTCAGCTCATGCATGCATTGCTCTGCTTTGTTCTGCTCTCTACATGTTTCTACCAGGGGCAGTTTCATTTGTGTGCGATTACAGTGTCATGTCATCTAGCACATTTCTAGCAGGCTGTCTCAAACCCCCCGTAAGGCTTTTTTTTTTTCATGTTTGTCTTTTGTGACAAGGACAATGGTTTGCATTAATAAAGAGTCATCTCAGTTTTCCTGTCACAGATTGTATTTGCTTCATTTTGCTGTTTTCATGTATGAATTCAGATATTCCTGAATTATTCAAACAACGTGCTAAAAAACACGTAAACCACAGAGACTTAAATTAACAGTGTGTACTGCTGAAGTGAAATTAAATTTTAAATTCCCAATGAACCCATTGCTGTCTGTAATTAGTTGAATATTATCCATAATATTGTCTATTTCTATTCAAAGAAGTGCTCTGAATGTGGTGATTTGCACTGCTCTTTTCAGTGGCGTACTCAGGCTGTTTGAAGGGCAGGGGTGAAAGCAATAGGAGGTCTAGACCACTCTATGTCAAATTATGAACTGAGACACAACACCAACGAAGGGGAAAACTCCGTATTACCCCAACTTAATCCACCATGAGCATTGCACCTCACAGTATTTAGCAAGTTAATTATGAAAAAGGAAAACTATTGATATATTTTTATATTATTGATTACATTACATAATCAACATAACATACACTAAACTACAAGGGCAACAAGAGTTTTTTTTTTTTTTTACATTGAATTCCCTGGAGGGGCATCCAAAGTGCACTTCTTTGCAACAATGAATTGACTGTGTGAATCCAGGAGAATTGGAAGTGCATTCAGAGGGATATTTTAGATGTCTTATACAGTACATTTGAGGGGCATCCAGAAGGCACTTTTTCATGCATTTTCCAATGAAAGGGCAGCAGAGAAGTCAATTTGTAATGTTTTATCTAATTGTGGGGATTGTACACCACTGCCTCTTTTATTACACAATGTGGCATTTGAACACTTTTTGTATTTTTCAGCTGTTGATTCTCACGTTCTGAAACACGGATGTTTTCTGTTGCTCATTTTCAGAGTGATACTGCATGTTCACTCATCATAGTAATGGCTGTACTTATTAATTACGTATACAATATTTAAATATCACAAGACAAATGCTATGTAGGCAGAGTATTTCCTTCTTTGTGCATCTCAAACTTGCATTAAAATAAGTTTTTTTTTTTTTAGAGCTTGTGCAATGGGAAAAAAGAAAGCCAAACTAGCTTTCTAATATTGCTGATGGTTGTTTGCAAACTGTCTGAAGCTAAGCTGCAGTATTTAGACTCAAATCTGGCATTTTGATGATTGTAAAATCGTTAAGTAACCTTTATTTCTATGCCTTCTCATCAACCTGCCACTATGCACAATGTACGTCAAACTGTATGAATTCCCCTTCATTGCAGCAATCATTTCTGTCACTATTCAGACAAAGGCAGATGTGTTTTAACGGCAGTGAAAGAGCAGTCCAACTGTGTTCAACACAGGCATGTATGTGAGAGCAGGAAAAGAAAGGGGGCAGAAGAATAGGCAGAAATGAGCTGGAGAAACAAAGAAAAAGCTACAGCTACCCTGCAATTATTCAGTCTAACACCAGGCATTTAATATATTCATCTCTGAGGGACAGAAATGAGAGAGTGAGGAGAAGGAGGAGAAAAGGAGAGAGGTGAGAGAAGAGGTGGCTTGAGGAAAGGAATAATCTTAAGTCATGCTTGGTGTTCTTTTACGACCTTATCAGCCCACACCAGCGAAGAGAGCAGACAAATACAGGCAGCAATTTTGTCAACACACAGAATACAACCTGAGTCTTCCCAAACCGTCAGGCGACTGAGGCCAAGGCTTGGTAAACACCATTAGCCATTAGTATATCTGCAGAGAGGAAGCATGAGCACGCTTGAGTACGACACTATCAGCACCCGAGCAAATAACCAGCTTATGGCAGAGAAAACGTTGAGCTAGCGACCTGTAGACAAAGCTTGATGCAGGCTGGGTAATTGAGACAGCATATTGCTGCAGAGTAACCTTCCCAGAGACATAACCATCATATAATGTGCTGTGGAGAAATTTCTCATTTACGGCCGAGTAATGGCACTTAGGCCAGAACAATGGCCCTCTCTACTTGGAAATTGGATAGGCTTTCTCATTAATATGTATTGGTGTTAGGGATGGGCTGAGGCTGGAATGACACATTGAAGTGTGCACACATGGGAACATAGTCAGGGAGAGGAGTAATAAATGAGGAAAGCACAGTTGTTTAGAATAGATGCAGCCCAGGTACAAATATATAATGCAATTGTAAAGATATAGAGTAGGAGTAGGACAAATGTATGCTACTTCTTAAGGACACGCTATTGTTGCAATGCATACAGTATGGTCTCTTGCAAAAGGTCACATTACTCCCCTTAATTTAGTACCAGTTTAAAGGGTAGAATGTTTTTTAATCAAGCGGCAACCTCCGGTCTCAAACTATGAAGTCCATGCGGAAGTGTTATAATCTGCAATTCATCGAGAATCCGCTTGAGGCTGGCTGCAGAAACACCGGAAACCACATAGACACCAATTCAAAAAAGACGATCTTTGCAGCATTAATAAACATGTTTACAGCCTAGTTCATAAAATGTCTTAGCTCTATGTAGCTAGTTTCTCTATCGGCACACACTGTACGGGCGGTGAATTTTTTTCTAACGCGACAGTTCAGAAGATATTAAGATTACGAGCTTTGGCCCAAAATAGGACATGACTGACTTGACTCCCGGATGGGAACACATAGCTGTTGGGTAGGAGGCTCAAACGCCGCCTCTTTACGCCACACTATGCCTGGTTGAGTTGCTCATTTCCAATATGGCTGCCGCCGTCAATTGGCTTCAAAACAGCGCTCAGGAACAGATGGTTGACAACACGCATACTACTCCCATTATTTATACAGTCTATGGTTTTAATACAACAATACTGACAGCAGTGTGGATGCAGCATAGACTGTATGATAAATGGACGGAGTATCTGTGACGTCACCCATCTGTTTCTGAAGCGCTGTTTTGAAGCCGATCGTCGGCGGGAGCCATATTGGAAATGCTGAACTCAACCTAACTGCTGTCGAGCGGGTGTGAGGCAAAGAGGAAGGCCTTTAGCCTCCTTGCCAACAGATACAGTTTTCCAACCTGTCAATCAAGTCAGCTACACCTCTCATAATGGAAAACTTGTAATCTTAATATCTTCGAAATTGCTGCGTTATGAAAAAGTTCACCCCTGTACAGTGTGTGCAGATCAAGAAATTAGCCATCCAGACTACACTTGTTTTTACCAGGCTGTAAACATGTGTATTTCTGCCGTAAAGATCGGCTTTTTTGAATTAGTGTGTATGAGGTTTCCGGTACTTCCAGAGCCGGTCTCAAGCAGACACTCGAGAAACTGAATTTTTTAAAGGTGACATATTATGCTCCCTTCATCAAAATATATTGGTCTAAGAGGTCCCAAAAACATGTCTTTAAAGTTTATGCTCAAAAAAACACTTTGAAATCAGATTTTGGCATGCCTGAAAAACCCTCTTCTTCCGCCCTGCTCAGAAAGGTCTGTTTTCTCTCTGACCATGCCCCCTCAGGAAGTGGGTGTGCCCTCAGCTGTCCAGCATGTTGATCTAATGTTTACATATTGGCTAAATATACACGGCTGCTCACAGACCCGCGTTACTTCAACCCTCTGAATCTGATCCAGAATCTGATCCTGACAGAGAGGTGCCTGCAGCAGGACCTTTCTGAACGATTGGTCACAGATTTAGTGTTTCTTGTTGTTTTATTTATCAGTATGTAGACGTGTGTCTTGGTACACAGCTACGAACACGTAGCTATGTGGCTATGCTAACTAGCGCTAGCACTTTTCCATGAAAAATAAAAATCAGCCACTAGATCTTCAAATCTGCAGACGTGGGGAGTAAATCCGACCTCTGCCAGAAAGGCAGCAGGACCTTTCTGAAGGATTGGTCACAGATTTTGTGTTTCTCGTTGTTTTATTTGTCAGTATGTCGACGTGTGTCTTGGTACACAGCTACACACATGTAGCTATGTGGCTATGCTAACTAGCGCTAGCACTTTTCCATGAAAAATAAAAATCATCCACTAGATCTTCAAATCTGCAGACATAGGGAGTAAAACCGACCTTTGTGTTTATTAAGACCATAGACTGTAAATAAAAATGGACAGCGTTGCTCCGCCTCTTCCCGTTGTACAGTTCTGTAGCCAAAAAAACCCTCTCCTGGGCGCCGCCATTGTGCAGCCAGAGCCTGTGAAGCCACTGTAATAAGCTCCACCCTACAGCGTGACGTCACAAGACGCTGTGTGTCCTATGAAGTTTCACTCCACGGGGGCTGTGAATCAAAGGAAACCCGGAAGTAAAACCCAGTTTTTTAAACTCTAATAACTAACGAACTTCTGAAACTAACTTTTCAGAAAAAAGAGGCCTTGAACACAAAACACTCAGATACTAACTACATATCACCACAGCATACGGATGGGAGAAACATTCGTACGACGTGTATTTATTTTTTAAAGTTTAACTGCTCCCCCATTCAAATGAATGGGGGAGACGGATTTTTTTACCTATACTGCAGCCAGCCACCAGGGGGCAGACACACTGCTGAAAGCCTCACCCCCAGCCACCGGAACCTCTCCCTTGATTAAGACAGCCTACAACTAGCATGCCTCCCTCCTAAGCTCCTTGTTAGCACACATGTGCAGGGAAAGAAAAACGGAGGAGTGGTTGAGTTGTATTTTATACAGTCTATGAGCTGAACAAGCTCCGAGCCCTGATTCCGTTACAGACCAAATATTGTTGTGACGTAACAAAAACACGGAAGTCTGAAACGGCTCGTTTCAGCAAGCATTTACAGAAAGGTGGAGAAATCAGAACAGGGGCAGAATGGATTTTTTTCATTTTCGGGGGGTTTGTAGACATGCCAGGGAAACATATTTCAGGTAGAGAACCATTAAAAAGTCGATTTTGCATGACATGTCACCTTTAACTCTTCCGCCTGGGCTTCAATGATCATGGCCAGAGGTTGCCGCTTTGGGTGCATGCACTTCCATGGGCTGTTTCATTCGTGCCTTACTAACAGTGACTTTTTCAACAGGATGCAGAAATGGGAATATTAAGCGATATATAGAGGTTAGATTCTGGTTTAAAATATTGTCCTGCTCACCCCTCCCATTGGTTAAGCTCCACAAGGTAATGTGGCCTTCGGAGGCAAGAAGCTGCTGTGATGCAACATGAGTATGGTCCACCATTTGTCAAGTGTCTACAAAAACGTCACATTTTTCTTCACACAAAAACCACTCACTTTTACTTCTTTATCTTTCAGCTGGTGAATTTCAGGCAGTCACTCACTAAAATGGCTGTTACAAGTTTGTCTGTTCAATGTTATTGTAGAAACACAGTGGTGCAAGATGGCAACCTCTGCAACGAGGGGACCGACTTCTTATGTCAATATAAAAGGCTCATTTTAAGTTAACAGAAACAAAACATCAGAAAAAACGGGATTGTCTTATACTCAGGGTTGAATCTATCAAACGCCATTATTAGTTCACAACAGTGGATGTCGCCACTTATGTGTAAAGTGAGTGTACCTCTCAAGACCGACGCAGGCTGTCACTCACAGCCACAGCACTTAAGGGATGAAAGATGAAGAGACACAATGATCGTCTCAAACCAAGTGACTCAAAAGAAGGGCAAATTATTCAACAACTGAGGTAGGGTTACGAAGCTGGATAGTGGTGATCACTGTATAAGATTCAATAAACAACAGTCAAGTAGCCAAGAAAAATGTTGTCACAGAGCGTAATGTCAGAAAGATGGCAAGCCCAAAAAGACTTCCTTAAAAATGCAAAAAGTTAGAGATAAAATCTTACTGTGGTTCTGAAGCAGCTGCTTCCAAAACATTGACTGGAGAATTTGTTGGTGGAGAGACAAATTGAAAGTATATCCAGGACCAGAGCCTCATTAGGTCGAGGCAGATGGCTGTCTAACATGAGTCTGGTTCTACTCCCGGTTTCTGGGGGCGGCAGTCCATAGGGGCTTGGCTTGGCGACTGGAGGGTCGCCGGTTCGAATCCCAGCATGGACGAAGTTTGGCAAGTGGACTGGTGGCTGGAGAGGTGCTGGTTCACTTGCCTGGGCACTGACAAGGTGCCCTTGAGCAAGGCACCGAACACCCAACTGCTCATGGTGCGCTGGTTGATGGCAGTATCCTCACTCTGACATCTCTCCCTAAGTGCAGGGGGTGTAGACGGAGTCCTGAGGAAATGCTACATTAAAATTCCTGCTAGTCTTCTGTGACTACCAGCCCTAGCTTTAACTTACAAACAGAATGAAAGCCATTTAGTCGCCTTGCTGTATTAGCCTGCAGTGAAGCTATGAAGTCCAATAAATGCTCTCTTCCATCACAGTCATTATGTACTGACTTTGCAACCTTGCCTCCATCTCAGTGAGTATAGTAATTTGTCACATTCAAACCTCAAAACTATTTTGTGCAAAACACAATCTTCAATTTCTCCCAAGCGCACAGCTCTATCAGCAATGGTTGGTGGTTATCCCTTTCTGGAGGCCACACAGAACAGGGTGAGGAATATGAAAGTCTAGTGTCTCACTGTTCTATCCTGTATATGTTTGTTTACCAGTCAGGGGATTTTTAAATGAAGGATTTAGATTATAACATCACCACCGGAGGACTATCTGGCCTTTAAACACAATTTGCAGAGTCACAGGTGGGAAGCTGTTGAAGGATCATTATGTCAGAACAACAGTATCTCCTGCTGGTTGATATGCAATAGCTCTTTGTAGGGGACAGAAGTGGAAATAACAAAGCAGCAGAAAGTATGATAATGTGATTTAACATTATGTGGGTCCGGCTTTAAACAATTTCAGTTTGAAAGGGAAAAATTGTTAGGGTAGAGAAAAAGAACATTTCTCTTACTTCAAAAGGTGCAATTGAAAGTGGCTACATTTCCATGAGAGTGCTTCCAACAATTTTCTCATGACAACCTAATGCAGCCTTACAATAATTACCAGCTTCCTTTACCCACATACATACATTTCTAAAAGTAGTTTTTACAAATCCTATTGTTTTCTCCACATTGTTTTGCTATCCTAAACGTAGTCTTTTTGAACCATATGTCCCTGGATAGTTACCGTAGGGTGCGTAGAGCATGTTTTTTCTGTAACGTGTCTTGCAGTGCACATGTGAGTTCTACAATAGAATTTAAATCATGGCTTGAGTTCTACATTAATGTCCCATTTATCATTTTCAAATTATGTTTACACAGTGAAAGGGAACTCTGAACGCTCAATAAAACTAAAAGCTGTAAATTGTGTTCAGTTACAGAGAACGGAAATGATTGGATGAGATGATCGGTTCAAATACCAATCACAGATCTATTAAAAAACGTCCTCAGCTCCAATCCAATAGTTGAAATCGGGATCAGGACATCCCTATACCCCTACACTTGTTAATAAGTTTTCTAGTACTAAGAAATTATAGTTAATTTTCCAAATGAAGAATAATTAAGATGTAAATTATCTTCTGTTAAGGACTTGTAAGAATACTTGACCAGAAACACAAAAATAAAATTCCTCAGACAGACACGCACACCTGCTCTTTCACTCCTAGATCAGTTTTATATTTTTGGCACTATTTGATGGTGTTTTCCAGAGAGAATCATGAACCTTAAAAACCCATACACATACACACACACTCACAGTCCATTCAAACTCCCCTGGCTATGAGTGCGCTGATAAAGTGTACTCCTGAGTGACTCCCCTGCTGCACCTAGCGCCAGCGACATGCAGAAGATTGTCATGCCAGATTTGTTTGACATGAAGCAATGGCAAGGAAACATAACTGCAGGGAATGTGAGATAGAGATGAACATCCAGCGAGCTAAAAAAACATGAAAAGGGACCACGGAGCGAGGGGGGGGGGTCTGATGTGCTCAACCGGTACCAGCTACTGCAAAACGATGTCCTGGAATACACACGTGCTGAATCATGCATTTAATAATAATCGAAGAAATGTATAAGCACGTAAGCTGATGAGTGAAATCTCTAAGCCGAGGTTCTCTTAGGACAAGTTAAAGTGGCTTTTGGGAATATGACACATTGGCATGAGTCTTTTCATGACGGATGGCGTGGAAACTTTCAGACGAACATCACAGAACTGAGATTAATGCGAGTCAAACAAACATTAGTCTCGGCCCCTGCTTGGATCCAAGCACAGCAGCATTTCTGAACAGAATATTCTCCTCGTGGCGATTATAAGACTTCTTCCATCTTATAAATAACAGTCTTTGATTGACAGTTTTCTCATGCAGTTACGCATTAAACCTGCAGAGAAGAGAGAGAAGAGCAGAAGTAATAGCTGAGGGGGAAAATATTAAATTCTATTCTCTTTTCCTGCAGGAACCCACCTCTAGAGTAAGAACGCTCTGAGACTTTCAGCAGAGCAGACCTTGTTCTTGGTCCTTGTTAATATAATAAGGTCAAGAGTATGAACAAGCCCCATAGGAGGAGCCTTTGAACAAGGTACTGTATCCCTTATGTCTAACATATTTTAATACAGAGAAGGAAATGTGTCTCCTTTTTGTAGAAGTGAAACCACCAGAAATCTCTTTGTCTTTTTGATCACAGAAAAATAAACATACTGTCTTTACTCCACTTCCACATCTGTCCTCCTCTGCTTTCTCATTTTCACTACTGAGCCCCTACCTCTCAATCTCCGCCTCACAGCTTCTGATGAGTTTGTGAGTCACCGAGGAGAGACAGGGTTTTCAGAGAAAACCCACCATTCCAAACCTCCAGTGGAAGCAGATAATCCGTAGAAGCGAGAGGTGGCGACGGAATTCAGCTAACACCCCAAACAATTGCTATCAGTGCTACTCCCACTGAGATGACAAGGCCCTACACAAATATGGCTGCCATTGTGTGCAAACAGTAAGCTAATATGTGTGTAAAAATGACTGGGGCACAATAGAAGATGAGGTTCTGAGAATTTGAATTACGCACAGAAAAGCAGATTGTCTGCTTGTGCTCAGGATAGTATTGTTGCCAACACAGCATGAGTAACGATTAGCTTCAGAAGGTAGCTGTTGGAACAACCCTTTGCCAATACATGCAACAATACTCATGCTACAGAATCGATATGGTAACAAATACTATGATGGCATATTGGACAGACACGTTGCCTATGCTGTGGTGCAAAATAAAGGCAGTTGGTGGCAAATCACATGATGCAGTGCACATATCAAATCAAATTTAATAAGTACACCGCAGCCAAAAAACAACTGAAAGCATAGACATGGGAGTATAGGTTTAAGATACTGCAAAAAATGTCAAACTTATGTCTGCACACAATAAGACACCATTCGGATCAGCAGCTAGCAACAACAGGTATGCCTGCTACACTTATAGTGTGTTTATATTGCTGGTATTTTTCCAGTTTTGTCAAACAGGACACTCCGTTAGCATCACATTTTTGTTGTTCTTTATTGTTAAGCAACAACTCATTTGAGTGAATTGTTTTTTAGCTGATTGGTTATTATGATTTTAGCTTGGTGCATTGACTGGATTACTGGTATTGCGTTTTAGGCAAGCAGCAACCGCAGGTGTTTAAAAATGAGGCCGGAAGGGCAAAAAATTGAAGTTCCTTCATTGTCCACTTGAAGCTGGCTGCAAAGGCCAAGGAGTCCACATTTGGTCCCGTGTTAACATGCGCATTTTAAAAGCAAAATTCAACATGTTTGTATACTTTTTAATAAACACTTTTTGGTGTGTAGCTTGTTTATTTGTTCGTATATTCTGTAGAGGGGTTGGATTTATTTTAGGGCTAAGAGTTAGCTATAGGTTGGCATAATTAAGGGCAAAGCTGAGTTGTCCAATCTTGCACTTGCTATAGTTGGGCTTCAAATGTCTCTCCAGAAACCAATGGGTGGATTGAATTAAATTGCAATGATTTTCCCACAAATCTAACTACATGCTTTTATTTTTGGCCAACTTAATATACAAGAAGAATTCAGAGTGGTGTTTGTGCTTGCATAATAACATATTTGGCTTGTGTTAATTGTAGAGACAGAAATGCAGAGAGGAAGAGAGAGAGAGTGCACAACCAACCAAGAATTTGTTTTCCTCCAACTCACAGAACAAACATGATTTTCTTAAAGCTAAATTAATTTACGAAAAAGCAGCTGTCATTATAGCTTATACAATCATTGATCACAAGCTTATACTTCTGCCTGCAGGACCTTAAAGGCACTTTTAATTATCTAAATTCATATTTAAACTGTTTGTTTTGTGATTAAAAAAAACACTGTCAAAAATCCTTAAAAGTGAAAGTGTTTTTAAAGCTCTGCTGTACTACGCTGAGTGAGAACACAAGCACCCAAAGGCTGGAGAAGTGTTTTAATTAGGCAATTTTGCATATTTTTATCAGAGAATTCTGCCAGAAATTCTCATGTGTTTAATAAAACATGGGAGTGGCACTGTGTCTGAGTCCATGACTGTGTGCGTGTGTTGTGTGTTAGTGTGCAACACTCTGCAGGTGGCGAGTCGAGGGCTAATGAAAGGGCCAGTTGTTTTTGCGGGGCTGATTTGCAGAGAGCAGATGGATTGGTCTCTTAGTCTCTCTGGTCTCAATCTTGTCCCACATTGCCGCTGTCGGCCCATTTAACAGCCAATTTCCTGCCAGATCATCACAAACACACAAAAACACACACACATACACACTCAGAGGGAGAGAGCAGCAAAAACTGTGTGCGATTGTAGACCGCAGAGACGAGCATAAAGGGAGAAAAGAGGGTGAAACAGTGGGGCATACAGACAAACAAGTGTACCCAGGCTCAATAGAGATAATGGAGATACGGGCATGTTTTGTGCATAGACAAGCAGAACAGTGTTTAGGCGTATAAAGAGGTTCACACAGCTACTTTAAGAGACACATGCACACACATGCACACACACACACACACACACACACACACACACAGATTCCTTAGGGGGAAGCATGCTTGGACAACATAGTTTTTAATGAGCTTGCTCCAGATGTCTTCTCAGGCTGCAGCACACGCGTGGCTGATTTATCAAGTTACCGCGAAACACAGACACATACACACCAATCCTAATTTATCACACAAATGCAATAATCACAATTTATCTCAAACCCCCCCACACACACACACACACACACACCTCCCTCTGCCCCTTTATCTCTAAAACACACTACCTAGTATTTAATATGGTCATCTTACATCTTTGCACACAGTTGAGTTTCCCTGTACCCTGGTTCATTTTTCTCCCTTACAGATTAAACCATAAGCGCCCCCCCCCCCCCCCCCCCCCCACACACACACACACACACACACACACAAAACCTGACTGATTCACACTTAAAGTTGCACTCGCTCCATCTTTCAGTTGCTCTCACACCCACGTTAACTGACACACGGCTTGCCTCAGCTACTGTTGAGCCCACACACATGCTACACACGTGTAAGCACCCTCAGAGCGCAGGAACTCATATTTTAGCTCTAGCAGTAACCAACAGTAGCTGGCCTCCACAAAATGACCTCTGACTTTCAATCTTTGAGCCCTATACAGCAGGAGATTACCACGGTGCTCCTTTTCCTCCTGCCTTGCCTCTGGGAGTCAGCCTTAACTCCAGGTCATGTGACATCACTAGCAGAGCAGTGTGTTAACGCTATTTTCCAGGCATCTATGGCTTAGCTGGATTCATATTTTAGTATCCATGTAACACAAGTTCAGTAACCAGTATTTGGTTCTGCATAATACTGTGTCATAATTCAACGCTGTGCGTCTACCCATAAACATGTTTAATTTCTTTCTCTCAACCATGGACTGAATAAATAATGGATATAGGATCCGTGACGTCACCCATCTGTTTCTGAAGCGCTGTTTTGAAGCTAATTGCCGGCAACTTCTGTTGAGCTATTGTTAGGTAAAGAGGTTGAAGTTATCATGGACGCCTCCTAGCAAACAGTTACAGTGTTCCCACCTGTCAATCAAGTCAGCTGTGCCTCTCATAATGGAAAACTTGTAATCACAATATGATCGAAATTGCTGCATTATCAAAAAATTCACCTCCCGTACAGTGTGTGCCGATTGAGAAATGAGCTATCTAGACTACACTTTTTGTACCAGGTTGTAAACATGTTTATTTCTGCTCTAAAGATCAGCTTTTTTTAATTAGTGTGAATGTGGTTTCCGGCACTCCCGGAGCCAGCCTCAAGTGGACACTCGAGAAACTGCAGTTTTTCACACTTCCGCATTGGCTTCAATTCTTGCGGCCGGATGTTGCCGCTTGCTCTCAACCCTCCAGCTGAAAAAATGCATGAAACATGTTTGTTTTTGGTCATGAAGGAAGATACCAAGGGGAGCCAAAGCTCATCAAGACATTTCTCCCCCATATGCCTCACTCATTGGTTTTCCTTGACACTTCTAGACCCAGTACTGATCCCACAAGGCTCTGTTTCTTCCCATTCAACCTATTTAACCAAACCCCCAACCTGTCTTCATCCCTCTGTACCCAGTTCAAATACATCCATTTGCTAAACTTTTAATTATTCCCACAACTGCTGTAGTGAACAGTGTTTTTGTGCATGCTAGTGATGGGAATTCCGGCTCTTTTTAGAGAGCCGGTTCTTTTGGCTCGGCTCACTACAAAGAGCCGGCTCTTTCGGCTCCCAAGTGGCTCCTCAGATTTTTTCTTGTTTGAATGACTGTATTACCTAAAATAATGTTAAATTATATGTAAAATGAATTACTAATGTAAAAAACATACATTATATGAAATGTGCATCATTTAAAAGGCTTTATTTATATTCTCAACATGGAGCAGAGTTCTACAGAAATTAAATCATAAAGTACAAAAAACAAGACTCATCATAATTAGACAAAAAGGTCCAATCTCTGATTGTCTGTATATTATTTATAAACTTTTAAACACCTTCATTGACAGCAGGTTACCTTGACTGTCTTTATTCTTCACTTCTTGCACTGATGGATAAACACTGCTAATGTCCATGACCTGGATGACTGAGAACCTTCACAGACAGATCTAATGTGCCTTTGCAAGTTTTTTGTGGAGCCTGATTGATGACACTTTCACCTTGCAGTCTTCCCTCTGCCGTTGAACAGTCTATGCCTTTTAAATGTGTCTAAAGTTTTCTGTGTTTTCTGCAGTCACTCGTTTTCTCACCTTTCCAGTGCGTTCTCTCTGTCAACCCTGTTCTCCCTCTCGTCTCCCTCCTGTTGGTGTGCTCACTGTGCTGTCTGTGTCTCTGACCCCTCCCCTCCCCGTTCTGCTCAATGTAGACACGTGATTGGTCAAGACGCCACCATGTCTTGACCAATCACGTGAGGCTTTCACAGAAAAAGACGAGGAAAAAAAACAAAAACGGCTCCCAGTCAGGAGCCGGCTCCCGTCGTTCACTTCAAAGAGCCGGCTCTTAGAGCCGGATCGTTCGCGATCGACACATTTCTAGTGCATGCTAGTAGCTTATGCAAGTCGTCTGCTATCATCCACTGACTCATGACAATCTCAGGAAATGGAAAGAAAACTCCATGCATCATCTTCCTGTAATTTCCACTTGTGGTCACAGCAAAAGTCGTGCAGGCTTGCTTTGATGGACTTCTTTATGATGGGGAGTCTTACAGAAGCACCCTTGAAGGGATCTGGGGAGCTGTAAAATACATTTAAAGGCTAGATTACTTATCGCACTTAACTTAACGCATCGTTCCTCTGTAGTCGTCAAAGATCATAAAAGAAAAGGGGGAGATCTTTGCCTGGGAGCCTAATCTTGTTTTGGAGGGTTTTGTCTTCCTTTATTATTTCAACCAAGACACTGTTATTTTATATACATCTTTAGCGTAAAACAGAAAACGCGGCAACCGTCAGTGCAGTCACCATGGAGATTAGGGGTGTAACGACTCTTTTTAACCACGATACGATTCGATTCATGATTGTAAGAGGTGCCTGGATGGTCGGCGTTGTGTGAAATCTCATGGCACCTTAGTAGGTGGTTGGATAGATTTGTCGTGGTGCCGTGGTACTTTACTTGGTCTTTAAATATCCTACAAACAATGAGCGACTTATTTAGAACATCTCTGTCTTTGCAAAAAGTGTTTCCACACACTGGACCGCAATCATTATGGTCCAGTGTGTGTCCAGTGTGTGTGGCTAGATAATTTCTCGCTTGTCGTCTTCTCCTCTGCCATCCGCCATGCTATGTTTTGTTGTCTGCTGGCGCATGGCGATGACGTCACAGACGGGCAGCCTGAATTGAGTTTACTTTTACCGTCTTTATCATTAAAAGTGCAAAAAAATCCAATGCATCATTTCTTATAGTATCGATACAATCAATTTATTACTTTTAAAAACGATCTTAGATCGATATATGTCGTCCAGAAGGCCAACTTGCAGAGCACAGATCAATGTAGTCAGATCGTAGGAATGTAAATCGATACATCCATGTAGTGGATGAATGTTACACCCCTAATGGAAATGGTGAGGGTGAAACCCACAGATGTGAAATCAGCCAACCACCTTGCTGTCACAGGAGATCAGACCAATAACTTCTAAGCTACTGGCTGTCTTTACTTTATGTCCCACCTACTATATCAATCTTCATTCACAAGCACGCTGATTTATCTCACACTACTTGACCACAGCTGTAGAAAAGGCAGCTTTTCTCCTGAAGGTTATACAAATAAATTTCACCTGTCATACTGGATCTGCTGGAATTTACATTAACTTTACGATTTCTGAGCCTCATCCTAACACTCCAGGCCATTTTATGTTTCCAGTGACAGGTGGTGCAGTTTTGACAAAGTGGCACATGCGCCAGCAGGGACCATGGAGAGTTATAGCATGGCAATATGCAGTGACATTACAGCATTTCAACCCAGTAAAGGGACTGTTTACACACAAACACAAACACACACATGCACGCACACACACACAGCACATGTCAGTACCTTCTGTGCGGATGGTGAAGGGGGAGTCCCCCAGTCTCTTGGCTGAGAACTGCCCCCCCAGAGAGGTCATTAGAAAGCAGAGGCTGAAGAAGCCAATTCCCACCACGAATATCCTGCAACACAAAGGGAGGAGAGAGGGAATAGATGAAAAGTGAGTTGAGATAGATAGATATATTTACAGGGGAGGGCAGGTAAATAGAAATTTTGGGAGAGTAAGGAGATGCAGAGAGAGAGAGAGGAGTTGATAGTGAGGTATTTGGAGGCAGAAAATGGAGTGGATAACAGGAGAGAGGCTTGGAAAAGAAAATAAGTATGTAGGCAGATGAACAGGCTGACAATTATGGAGGACAGGTTTTCTGAGACAGAATGATCGGCAGCCAGGGAAGAAAAAAAGTGGGAGGGAAAATAACAGACATGCAAGGATGAAGAGATGAAGCGAAATACGGAGGAGAACAGAAGAGGAGAAGCGAAAAGAAGAGTCAAGAAACAACAGGCAGCACTTCCAGAGGGCAGGGAATAAAATAGAGCAATGATCACACATGGAAAAGAGGAGACTTGAGGCCAAAGGGCACTTAAAACATTTTGGTTTTTTGATGTCATCAGTTGGCATACATGTAGGACACACTGCCAACATAAGGGTGAGCAGTTTGTCCCCAAGTGCGGCCAGAAAATGGTGATTATTCAAGTAATACCAGAGGCACGGAGAGGGTAAAGGAAGAAGACAGAGACAGCCAAAAACAACCTGGCACTCCCCACACCTCTGTCTGAACCACACTGAATTGGTTCAAAACAACAGGCATTGCGATACGGTCTTCACTGCATACTGTGTACAAGCTGAGTTTGCCAGTCAGAGGTCAGATTTCTAGTACCACTTATTTACTTTTGGCTTTGTCACATTTTCTCTCTGATGTGCTAAAATCCACCAGGAGAGGAGCAAAACTGAGCTTCAAGAATAAACTCCTGCTTCCCCCCACTATGCGGCACAGATCCGATATTTGAACACAACCATATATCTCTAAAGGGAATGCATAATGGGACTTTGTGTGGGTTCCCTTTTGTTAACACAGAATCTGATGTTTGACTTAAAAAGAATTGAATATCAGGTCTTTCATATCTGTGTAAATCCTGCCCTAGTTAAACTACTCTCTTCAGTGTGTATGGATCAAAAGTTATCTTATGATGCCGAGTCTCTTCAGGGAAGCAGGGAGGAGAAGTTGTCTGTGATTCTCCTCCGCTGGACAAAATACCAGTCAGCCACCATGACTAACAAGTCCATGTTTAAATATGCTTGCTGCTGTGCTGCTAACCCCAAAAGAGGAACATTTCTTGGAAGATTTTGTTGTAACAGTAGTGGCACAGTACAAAGGCAGATTTATGCAACAAAGAATGGCTATATTTGAGTATTTTTACCACATATTGTAGCAGCTAAAGCAGTGTTCCCATTTGTTGTTATGTTCTGCATTTGTGTATATCGGTAGTAGTTTTTTTTTCTTTTTTTAAGTTATATTTTTGGGGCATTTTTGCCTATATGGATAGGACAGCTAAAGAGAGACAGGAAATGCGGGAAGTACAGAGAGGGGGAGGACATGCAGCACATGGCCAAGGCTGGTATCGAACCTACGACCTCTGCGATGAGGACAGCCTCCATACATGGGGGGCGTAGACCGCTAGGCCACCAGCACCCCTGTGTAGTAGTTTTTTAAGGAACTAGGGCTGGGCGATAAAGCGATAACGATAATTATCGTGATATAATTTTTTCTCAATATAAATAGAACAAATGTTTGATATAAACAAACCCGTAATTACACCCTCCAACCACTGAAAAGGTGTCATGCCCTCCAGCTCTGCTTAGTGGCAGCCTCCCCCTTCCCCCTCCTTTTTCCTTTTTCCCCATGTGAGCATGAGTGAGGTGTGGAAAGCAGGAAGGTGCAGGCGATTAGTAATCACCAGCAACGCAGCTACCTTTGCCATAAAATCCTGACTTCAGCCACAACTCGGAGTCGGACCGTTGTATAACACAGTTAGTCAAACTACGCTTGTGCTCTACCTTGTCTTCTTTGTTTACAACTCTAGACACTAACCTCTTGTTTCCTGTGCTGCAGATCCCTGACCAACTCTGCCTGCTCTGCATGCAACTTCGCCTGATCCTGCAACACTTGGAAATTACTCCAGCCACACTGCACACCTCCTCAGCCTGCCTTCCCTCAAACTCTCCCCTGTTTTCGGACTGTCAGCCCAGGTGTCCTGTTCTCTCTCTGGGTCAGCTTAGTTGTAGTGAGTATAGGTCTTTGTATACAAAGACCTATACTCACTACAACTAAGCTGAACTTAGCTGAACTATACAACTATAACTATAACTATAACTATAATATTATAATATAACTATATAATTATAATATATAATTATATAGTATAATATATATATAGTATATTATATAATTATATAGTATAATATATAATTATATTAATATATAATTATAATATAACTATAACTATAACTATAACTATACAACTATAAGCTGAACTATACAACACTATAGTGTTGTATAGTTATCGTGTTGGGTTATTTAGTCTTTTGTAGATTTCCATCCTTACCATAGGTCGTTTTCTCCCTAGAGTTTATAGTTATTTTGGCCTGCCCCTTCAGTTACCGTTTTCATCTGCCAGTGCTTACTGTGATCTTTTATTGTTTATTAAAATCTTTATTGTGATCTACTGGTCTGCTGTGTCTCTCTGTTGTTCCATATCTGAGTCTCTGATCCGCCCCGTGACAAAAGGGAGGGGGCACTTATGAGCCTTAAACCCTAGTTGCTGCCCAACATTAAACAGAAGAAGATTACGGAATTGAACAGCCAATCATGTACCAGGGTGTGAGGTAGGCAAGCTCAACGATGTTTGGAGCAGAATGTAAACAGCTGAAGCGAGTGACAATGATACTGAAGACAACAATAAACCTACCAGCTCAAAGCAGAGTCTATAGTCTAACACTGTGCTGACTCAGCGTTAACTTTTAACTTAATACACTTCATTAAATATACTTTCAGGATGTGGGTAAAGGAAGAGCACAGAGACAACTTCTGCTGTGCATTTCTAACACGTTTAATGTCTACCGTGACCGTAACACAACGGAGCAACCGAACAAGTGTGATGCATTCACTGCACTGTGGGGAAAAAACATCAGTCTGCCCGTAACCCTTAGTAATCTTAAAGGGGAGTGAACAACTCAAAACAATACTCTAGTAAACTGATACACGGAATACAATTAGATATATATTTGTTGTAAATTTAAATCAAATCAAGCAAATAACCTCAACCTGAGAAAAATAAGACTATGAACTAAAACTTCACAAAAATCTCATCTTACACTGAAGACCTGCATCCTGTTAGCACTGTCAGAAATTATGGATTCAAGAAGCTCATCAGAAAACTAAATCCAGATACAAACTAACAAACCGTCTGGTTTCTTCAACTTTCACTCAGGACCAAAAATCTGCCTCTAAAGTGAAATGACATAATGATTTGATATTTATTGTGATAATTATTGATACTGACTGATATGAAATATTTTATCGTAATGATATCACCCAGCTCTAGATATATCTAAAAATCCTATCCAGTATATACATCGAAAGCAATGTCAATGCCATTAAACTGCAGCAAGCAAATTAACTCATGATGGATTTCTTGATATAATTATCCATTATCACTTCTTCATTCGTGGCCTCCTTTGCAGAGGTTACTTAAAACATTTAACATCCACACCAGAGGTTGAAAACCTGAACAAACTTAACATAACAATCATATGAATAATTCACATATATTGCTTTCTGTTCAACGCCAGGCAGGAGCTTTTTGTGCTTGAAAGCACGGCACAGTGAGGAATTTGACAACACTTTCTGGCATGGCACACTAAGTACCTACAGTCACGCACAGTTCTGAACCGAACCTGTTAATATTGATGAGGCCGTGAGAAATGAGTTCCTATCAACAGCTAGGAAGTATGGCCACTTAAAAGAGCATTTGCTGGAGTGATCCGATTGACCCAAAGGGATCCAGATGATGCTGAATAATCTGTTAAGTATAGAGCATGGTGGTTTGGCAAGCTCCCAGGGTGACTATATTCCAAGACAGAGCCAATGCATCTTGTTCTGAGTGGTAATACACGGAATTCAAGGACAGACAGGAGGATGTATGACACGAGAACATAAGGACTGTGAACAATCATTATCAAGACTCTTGTCTAATGGGTAGCATCAACCACGATAACAGCTACTTGATCAGTCAAGAAAGTAATTTCAACCCAAGTGGTCCTTTATCATCCTCTTCCATACATTTTCTGAGCAAATTCATCAGATTAAAATTTCAATTGGAGTAGGATCTCATGAATTGACATCCTAATTACACTTGAAACAAGACAAACCCTAATTTGTGTATGAATGCACGTTGAAATGAAACCTCCCCCATTCTGATTATTGACTTCATTTCCTGGTGGAGGAGTTTTAGATGATGCTTTAATGTGATGATCACTGCGATCGGCAGGATTAGAACAAGACCAATCAAAGCAACGTGTCAGCCTGTCAGCAACCTACCAGTGTGTGGCACTTTTTATTGATTTATAACATAAGGAAATTATAATGACACTGTATTTACATCAAGATCCAAACATCTAAGCAGCTGGCACATACTTATTCACTATGGTTTTCCATTTACCTCTGTGTCTCTCCCAGGATACTGTGATATCATGAAATAATAAAATATTAGTCCCATCTGTTCCAGGCATATTGCCGAATTAATTAGAATAGCTCAATCATTGTCAGAGGACCGCAGCGATGCTTTAACTGATGTGATTCCCATACCATACAGATAAGATCAAGGGATTATTTGTCAGGAAGGTGACGCCATGATGCAGAGATACTTAGCCTAGATTGTGTATTTATTGCACTTACACAGGGGTCAGGAAGCCAAGCAGGTGGAAGGTGAAAATACTAATTAACAGAGGTGTCAAATAATAAAATAGTACAAATACTTACATTACTTAAGTAGAAATTTTGGGTATCTATACTTACTGGAGTAATTATTTTTCAGACAACCTTTTACTTCTACTCCTTATATTTTCACAAATTATCTGTACTTTGTACTCCTTACATTTTAAAAATAGCCTCTTTACTCTTTTTTGTTTTCGGCTTGATCATTCCTGCTTGAGCAATTATTTGAACCTGTAACGGTCTGTCCAGCTTAGTTTTTGTTCCTGCATCTCCTGTTTCTGAGCAGCCCTGAATGCAGCATGCTAACAGCACATCCCCTGAGTTACGGCTGGGAGAGAGATATGCCCAGACAAGTCTGAAGCAAACTAAGTGGACTACTGTATTTTCTGATAGTTCTTAGGGACTTTTTATTATTGTGTGTGAGTCCATCAGACACAACAGGACAAACAGGCCTCCACTGGTGAGAGTGTGCTTACCTGTATGCGCACAAGTGTCTGTCTGAGAACTAGCTGCTTTTGAGGCTGAACAAAGCCTTTTGGTAACATCTTTGTTACATGTTCTGTGCTTAACTGATGTAGATCCTGATGTGGATTGTGAGTATGTGTGTGTTTTTTCAGGAAAAGTTGAATCACTAACAAAAGTTTAGTTGGCACCGTCAGCTGGGCACTGGTGATTTGTTATGGATTTGTTATGGTGCGTCGCGGTCCGCCAAGTTTCTTACTCGTTATATGTATGCATGTTGTGATAGTGTCTTAATAAATTAAAGAAACATTTTGGCTAACCTAAATTTGTTTGAAGCGATCTAGCCTCCGTGATGAGTAAGTCCCTTTGGTCAACACCAGCTGTTCAGGGTAGGGCTGTCGCGGTAACCGCCAAAATGAAAAACCGCGATACTAAGAAGCCCGCCGCGGTGCATGGTGGGCCACCGTCATCACCGCAAGCGACCTGAACTCATTGCAAATCACGTTAAGCGGGAGGCAATGGCAGTCGCGCTTGTACCGAAACGAAATGTTACTTCGCCCCTTTGGGAGCATTTCGGCTTTCAGCCAAATGAAAAGGGGGAACCAGCTCATTTAGATGAGGCAGTGTGTAAAATGTGCGGCAAAAAGATCCAAGTAAAACGAGGAAACACTTCGAATTTAAGGTCTCATCTAGCAAGCAACCATCCAGCTATAGAAGCGAGACTCCCTCCTACCACACCGAGTAGCGCAGCAGCTCATGTCGGTGCCAGCCGACAGCTTGGAGTGGCCGCAGCCTTTGCTCGAGTTGCCAAGTACAGCATTGAAAGTGACAGACATAAACGCCTAACAGACGCTGTTACACGGTATTTGGTCGAGGAGATGGTGCCGTTTACCACGGTGGAGAAACCGGCATTCAAGTCGCTGCTTCTGAAATTTGACAAGCAATACGAGTTGCCAGGGAAAACATACTTCTCAGAAACTGCTGTCCCGAAAATGTACAATACAGTCAGAGCCTCGATTCAGAGTGAGCTACAAAATGTGGACTATTTCTCTGCCACCACTGACATGTGGTCAAGCGTAAATATGACTCCTTACATGAGTCTAACTGTTCACTACCTGACCACAGACTGGATTCTAAAATCACGCTGCCTCGAAACAGTGTTTATGCCCCAGAATCACACATCCGACAACATCGCAGAAGCTCTCCGCAGCGCATTTGTCGAGTGGTCCCTGGATGAGAAGAAGCTGGCATGCATAACGACTGACAACGGGGCAAACATCATCGCAGCAGTGAGAAAATTGAGCTGGACATGGCTGAACTGCTTCGGACATAATTTACATCTGGCAGTTACAAACGCAATGGCAAGCGTTAAAGATCGCACAGCCCGAGCAATGGGTCTGTGCCATACCTTGGTGGGTGCGTTCTCCCAAAGCTGGCTGAAGAGGAGAGATCTGGCAAGAGCGCAAGCGGAGCTTCAAATCCCGCAGCACGGGCTGATCATGGTAAACTAGCCTTCAGAAGTTATATTAATAGGCCCACTTAATAACACAATTATCATTGAGCCTCCAGATTTCTAAAGCTCACAAGCTCATAGCACAGAGGACCAGTTGCTGACTTTCTGAGATGGTTAAAAAATATTTTTCGTTAAGAAAAAAATACACTGAAACGAAATTTTTTTAAAATGTAGCCTATTCATTCAAAAAAAATACCAAGCAGGTGTAGCTAGCCTAATTTCAGTTCAATAATTAAACGGCTATTACTCTGTCCATGCAGGACTGTCCTACAAGATGGGGCTCCAAACAAAAAATGGTGGACCGAGTCTTGGCGCAAACCCCAGCTATAAAAAGAGTTCTGGATGATCGGCGGCATCAGCATCTCATTCCTAGCTGGCAGGACATTGCAGTTTTGGAATCGGTGAACGCAGCATTGAAGCCAGCGGCTGAATTTACGGATCTGCTGTCTGGCGACACGTATGTCACGGTCTCATCCATCAAACCCGTCCTAAAACTCCTCACTGAAGATGTTTTAAAACCATCGGATGAGGACACCACTCTCACCTCGGACATCAAGCGGAAGATGTGCAGTGTTCTCGAGGAGAAGTACAGACCAGCTGCCCTACAAAAAACTTTGGCAAAGGCCTGCTTGCTGGACCCAAGATATCGTGGCAACAGTTTTGATGATGACACGGAGGAGACAAAGTGCGAGCTGATTGAGGAAATATTAGACATGGAGGACGGAGGGAGCGGTGCCAGTGCGTCGGCTGCTGCACAACAGGAGGCGCAAACAGCGGTGCCACCAGCGGCTAAAAAGAAAACCCTTGGAGACCTGCTGAAGCCACGGACAACCACCTCTGCAACTATACCCAAGAGAGTTCGAGCCGACACCGAGCTCACACGGTACCTCCAGGAGGACCCCATAGACTCAAATGCAGACCCACTCGCATGGTGGCGCGACAACCAGGGTAGATTTCCTCTCCTCTTTAAAGTCGCCCGCAAGTACATGTGCATTTGCGCAACGAGCGCACCATCTGAGAGAGTTTTCAGTGCAGCTGGAAATATTGTTACCCCTCTCCGATCCTCTCTAAAACCACATAAGGTGAATATGCTGGTTTTCCTCGCACGCAACAAGGACATGACCCAGGTATAATAGGCTATTTTCTTTATAGATTCAAGGAGAATATTCGTAGTTTTTCTTTACATTCTCTAGTGCCTCGTACATCTAATCTTTGTAGTGTCTTTTAAAAAACCGGACACTTGTTCGATTCAGTAAGATGTTATTTGCACTTTAAGATTTTGCCCTAAATGTCTGCTGAATTAATTTTTGTTTGACAACTACTATTTAAGTTATTTAAAGTTCAGTCAGTTGAAGGAGAAACAACGTGTAGCCTGTCCCTAATGCATCTGTACTACCACCATTACCGCCCTTTGAACGACATTCAATAAACTAAAAAGTGTTATAAAATTGTTGTCTTTTTTATAACTTTTAATGTGTAGACGCCAGGTTTCAGAGGAAACATTACAATAAATGCAGTAATTTAGTAATTAACGAACAAATTAGCTAACTAGATAGATTTAAAAAAATGAAAGGGGTGGTGCAATAATACCGCATACCGCGCTATTGAGCCCCCCTGACTCACCGCGGGGGGGAATTCCTTAACCGCGACAGCCCTAGTTCAGGGTCTTGAATGTGTGTGGGTGCTTGATGCTTGGATGTATATTGACATTCCAATTAAGGCTAGTGATAACATGCCTGTGAAGTTTGACTTTTTACACCATTACAATAATTACAGACAACTAGTCATCATATCTTCTGCTCCATGAAACACGTTAATGCTCAGTAGTACACATATATGGTTCTTTGACTTATTTGCATTGTATGAAAATGCGATCATTTTCAATGGGTATAAATGTGGCTGACACAGGTGCAACCCAAATATTTCAACATTAACATATTAATATAACATTATAGTCATAGTCACATAGCTTGAGTTGATACTTCAACTTCTACAAAAGTATCTTTAAACCCTGGTATCTTTACTTCTACTTGAGTAATGAATGTGAATACTATTGACACCTCTGCTAATTAAACACGTTGTATTTCATTTTCAGGGTTCGAAATGTGACCATTTTGGTTGCATATGCTCCTGGAATGTAATCTGTGTGACCTCTTAATATATTCGGGAGCATTTGTGCATGTCCAAATAACTGTTGTGGTGTAACTTCTTTTTTCCCCACTTCTCTTAAAAACTTGAATTAATACAGTGACTGGTGGCTGAGTAATAATGCCTGCTAAGAAGAGCAGTGTTCTGAGTGACGTGCCACTTAGCAGGCATTACTAATCAACCACCATTCTCTTTATTCCAAAGCTTACATAACCAATCAAACAGCAGCTTGACATTCTTAACTTTCAATGCTGATTTCATATTTTTTAATATTAGCCTAACTAGCATGGGATCATAACAGCTAAAGGTGGCACGGTGGTAATGTGGTTAATGTGGATGCAACAGTGCCAAGGAAGAATCACAGTTTTCAGGGATGGAAGCTGAAAGATATAGGCGGTTTTCAAAACCGCCTGCTACATACTACCTAGAAATGTAGTATTCAGCATGCACAGCATACTAGTGAGACTGTTGTGTTGGATCTGTTATGCAGTATGCTGAGCCAGGTGTGGCTGGATTTCCGATTTCAGAAAGCAGAAGTAAACAACGGCCAAACTGATAGCGAAATTGCTTCTTTAACATCACTTATGATTTAAAAAGATAAAAAAAGTGGTTTATATGGAATTTAATAATTTTCACAGCACCCAAAAACTGAGTTCCCCGGATAAAAAAGAAGAAAAATGAAAAAGCGGAAAGAGAGCTGTGCATGGTGAGAAACGGTATGTGAGGGAGACTGGTCCACTGCTTACTGAGGAATTTTCCTGAATCAGTACGACATCAGGATTGTTTTGGCATACTGCAGATATTGCTCTTGTTCACATAGACTGCATACTGAACAAATAAGTACGTACTACTAGTATAGTAGATGGTTTCAAAAGCACAAACACTCACCCGTCCCCTTTTAGAAAGAAACAACATGTCAAAGCAGCCGCCAGAAACACCGGCTAAGTCTGCAAACAAACTACCAAACTCATCTCTTACTCCAAAATACAGAGCTGAACAGTTCCAAAATGACTTCTATGTGTCAGGTGACATGCTTTTTTGCAAATTCTGCCAACATACTGTTGACTGGGAAACGTAAAAATACACGTGATGACCACTTGTTGTCCAAAAGCCATGTGAAAAACAGAGAAAAACACTGTGCCTTATAATACAACATTATGTTTTGACATGGGCAAAATTGTGCAATGATGTGTTGCATCAATGAATTTAAGGATTTTTGCATTTCATTAAAGGACATTTCATTCACTGACACAAAAAGCACACACGATATGGTTGTAAAATAAGTGTAAAGGGTAAAGAACAGAATTCTAAAAAGTTTAAATGGAAAAAAACGGAATTTGGAAAAAAATAAAACGGTTTCATAAGGCCCTACCTTTGAATGGCTATGCTATGAAAACGGCACAATGTGTTAACTCTAAAGCCTTTGGGATGGAGGTTGCAGTTAGCATGGTGTTTGCAGAATATTGCAGTTGTTGTACTCCTAAAGTTTTGCTGGTGCTCCTATCTATTTGAAGTTGGGAGCACCAGTGCCTCAAGATGGTAATTTTGAGCCCTGATTGTGATCTTTAACCCCATGTTGTAAGTAAAACTAAAAACAGATTGGAATTGGGTAGTTAATTTTCAACTCTTGGAGTTTTCAATATTATCTGCTTTAAAACTTTACAATCTATGGTTGTTGTTTTTTTCTGAAAAGGACAGATCTACAGTCAGATTTTCAACCCAAAGCCGCTGCAAGCAAAAGAGAGACAGCAACGATAAAATAAGGAGACAGGATGTTCCAATCAAGCGGCAACCTCCGGTCTAAAAATATGAGTCCAATGCGGAAGTGCTAAAAACTGCAGTTCATCGAGGATCCGCTTGAGGCTGGCTCTGGAAGTACTGGAAACCACATACACACCAATTCAAAACAGCCAATCTTTACAGCAGAAATAAACATGTTTGCAGCCTGGTACAAAAGACAAGTGTAGTCTGGATAGCTCATTTCTCGATCGGCACACACTGTAGGGGGGGTGGATTTTTTTCTAACGCAGCAATTTCAAAGATATTGAGATTACGAGTTTTCCGATGAGAGGCACAGCTTACTTGATTGACAAACTGGAACACTGTAGCTGTTGGCTAGGAGACTCAAAGCCCGCCTCTTTACGTCACAATCTCTCGAAAACAGCAAAATGGCTCACGCCGACGATTAGCCTCAAAACAGCGCTTCAGAAACAGATGGATGACGTCACGGATACTACATCCCTATTTTATACAGTCTTTGGGCACAACATATGACCATTACTTGGGTCACAATAATAAAAAATATGAATAACTGTGTAAGTGACTAGTAATTCTGCTACTGACTAGTGAGGTTGATGATGTTTGCTTGTCAGCGAGCACCGCTAATGAAAACAAAGCAGTGAAACAAGAAATGGTATCAAGATAGGTTTCGATGTCCTTTGATTTTTACCAGTGTCTTATTGAGGTCTAATATTCTGGTATTTTGATAACCCTAACTGAAATGTGATGAAAGATAGAAGTGTTACACAAAGGACATGAAGCAGTTTAAGCAGATAGGTGATCACAGTTTTCCTTGTCCCTTTTAAGCATCATTTATCATGTGTTTCTTTGTGTGTGCAGGACAGCAGAAACAGTAGAAACGCTTTAAGGAAACACAGAGATTGATGGAAGAAAAGAGAGGAAAAAAGAGAGGAAAAAGGAGAGGAAAAAAGAGAGGAAACCACTGAGCTCATGTGGGCGTACAGTATCTGGCCTGACGCAGTCCTTGGGCGATCATTTCTGCTATCATTTAGCCGTTTTTCCAAAGTGGCGATAGGTGGGTGATATGAGAGGATTAGGTCCCCGGTCCTGCCTGACGAGTCTTTAATTAACAGACTTAAAGTAAATGCTCTGCACCCTGTAATTGGATCAGAAGGAAAGATCTGCTATCAGCTAATTGGCTTCCTCACACATATAGACTTATCAGATTTTGCCCCTTGGTAGATCACTTTGAAGCCAGGGGAGTTCTGCCAAGTGTGGAGGAACTGTGGTATACATGTTAGTCACGCTGTTTTCCAAGAAACTTTTCCTCATGCCTTAGTTCTGATGAGATGTAAAGACAACTCCCTGATGTGATGGATGTTAACTTCACTTCTAGTTTATCAGGTTCATCATGATCTAATTACACATCATTAAGAATTTATCAGTAATACCCACCTCTATCTGGTAAGGCAACTTTATTGATCCGAATGTTTTGGTCTTTTTTTTCCCATAAGGATAAAGAAAAATCAATTCAAAAAATTTTCAAGAATCTGTCATTTTTAAAATTGTCCATGGCGAAACAAAAACAGAGATCAGGCAAGTGAGTTTACACATCTCCTGTAACAGGCCCGTCTGGTGAAGGCTGTTGTAGATCTGTCAAACAGCTGCTTGATTGGGTGTGTTTGAATAGAGGCTTGATCTACTCCTGTTGTATAGAAGGCAGGTGAGGTAATTCAGTGCAGCATGAATCACCCACTTTTTTTTTTATCAAGGCATTGGCTGCACAGCTGCTGCAAAACGAAAATACTATTACTGATAGCGGTTGGAAAGTGTGTTAAAGGTGACCACCTTGCATCACCATTAAGTACGACAGAACTTGTGGAATAAATAGGAGAGACATTATTTATCAGCAGATGACTTAATCCACTGTTAAGTAAGCTGTTATTGTATTACCCTCTAAAGCTAGCCATGTGACAAAAATAAAGTTAAAGCTCAGCTGACTTGTGGTAAAGCTTATTTCATGTGGCTCTCATGATTAACTCTGCTGTTGTCCCTTAACCATATGGATCTAAATCCCATTCATCTAGGGGGAGAACATCTGGTGTATGAGAGCATGTGTGTGTGTTTAGGTGACTGGTGCCACACATACACATACCTCCACACCACATAGTGTATGTAGTAGTATTTGTTGTAGTAATGTGGTGCATTTTAAACTAGTTTGAGACAATTGATCATGTGCAGATTGAGGCATATGTATGATTAAGTGTAATATGAAACCAGTAAAAGAAACAGTCTACTTGATGCTTGCAGTCGGCAGTGCTCGAGGCTATATGGAGAAATTCAGCACAGATAACGTCGCCCGTTCTTTGTTTCTTACCTGAACGGTTTGAACGTCACTAGACATCTTCTGACCATAATTTTTCCGTCTGTGCTTCCAGTAATCATTTTCCAAAACGAGCGACCCCTGACATCATGGCTAACCTCCAGACCAGGAACTTGAGGTGACCTAACATTTTAGCTGCGTCCCATCCAGCGGTCCACATCAGCAGAGGTAAACTCAGTAAATGCAAAGAAGCACGAGACCCACATTTGCTTCTTTTCCCCTTCCAGAAGATATGGGCGAAAGTTTCATTCAGCAAGTCTCCTTTTCCAGTGTGTGAAACTGTGTTTTAAAGCGTTATTCCGTCGTGAGGCGAGTACTCTGAATCTGGATTGAAGTCGCTGCAGGCTGTGTCGACCGCTGAAGTCATATCCGAGTCAGTGCTTTAAAAAAAAAATGGCGTTGTCGTCAAACATGAGGGTAAAAGTGCAGAAGTCCGAGTTTGTTTGTGGTTTACATCACGAAGGAGACCATTAGCTTCATGGACGCTTTAACTTCACACCGGAGCCCGTGCGACTGTGGCAAGTCAGCCGTATTGCCTCAGACCCACTTACTTCTCAGCGGCGGCCAAGTGTGCGTGAGTTACGTAAGACAGATCCGCTTGGTATTTTAAAAATAAAAGCAATGTTGATGAGCGTCACTTCATTATCACTATGAGGACAACCTTGTTGGAACATTTGCATCTGAGTCACTTTAATACTCATCTTAGGTGGACTAGGATTATCATAATAATAAGAATATCAAAAATAGGAATAGAAAGAAAAAGCACAAAATAGAAACACACATTCCTTAGTCTTACCGTTCTTCTAATTTTTGTTTTGAGCTCTTTGATTTGAAAATGGATGTGACATTATACACTTAAATCCCTCTGAACTCTTAAATTATGATCGACTCAAACAAACCTGAAAGTCAGTGTTTTAATAAAAGAAAGACAAATATGAAATCATATTCTGTGAGTGTAAATCAGCTACAAATTGAAATAAAATGAATTGCTTTCTGTGCAGCCTGGGTATATAGGAAGGATCGTGTTGCCAGGTCTAATTTCTCTATATGTTGATCTTATTGTGCCTATCCTAATCCATTACACTCCAAAGTCCGAAGTGGCCTATAGATTTAATATATGTGTCGTGTAATCGACTTCTATGGCACAATCAACCAAAGCATCTTTGTTCAAACACAATTTGTTATCTTATTTTGGAGGGGAATGCCCTATCTTTCCTGTATCGCTGTGGGTTATTTTAGATGACTCGATGTTGGTCCAGCGGTACAGTGATGGACAGCTCCAGAGGGTCTAAAATCTCTGCAGCCGCATTTCTCCCTGCAGGCTCCATCTACGTCAATAATCCATGTCACAACAAGGTGTAACAAGGCACTCAACTAATCGCAAACTTCCCGTGCTCCTCAGCTTTAGCTCGGGATTTACCAGTTAAGAAAAAACTAGCCTACTTCTTATACTACAGTCTGTCAAAGATTCGTTTCTTTCTGAGGCTCTGGACCGTAACCAAATTGGATTAGATCATAGGGTGCTTTTATGACCGGGGGGCTTTGAATTCACTCCGGAAGGTTGAAGGTTTCTCTGACTGGTATGAGTGATCCTCTAGATTCATTTTTCTATAGTCACTTGATTTGGCTAATATGGACCTTGGTGTGTGTATTTTGTGGTGAACAGGCAAATGGGGGCTGAGGGGACACGGGAAAAAGGAAGCCTGTTTCTGTGCATGCCAGTTGATCATTTCAGGACCACGGACAGCGACCAAGAGTAGGAAGCAATAGCGGCACCCAGCGGCACACAGTAATACAGCAGCATAAAACTGTTCAGAGTATAGTTTCCTGTTTGTTGGATAAAACTAACAGTTTTAAAGAGATGATGCAGAACTATCCTTTGCAGTGTAACAAGTGATATAAGAACATATATTTTTTAGAGGCCATTCTGTTAAGACAAAGACCCACATAAAAAAAATAATCTTTTTACATAGGTATATCTTAAACACATATGTATGGACCTCGGCTACAACTTCAAATCTTATTTGTTCTGTTAAATGGTCTGCAGTCAGTGTTACTCGGTGCAAACACTACACAGTCTTTCTGGCCAGTGGAGCGTCAGAGCAGAAATGAATGCAGAAGGGGGGAAGATCTGCAGGGGGACCAGACCGAAGATGACAGTGAAATCTCAAACTCCCTTCATGCATCACTTGCTTTGGAACATGTGGATTTGACTGACAGCCTGCCCCAGCTCAGGCTGTCCCTCTCTGTGGGTTGTGGGAATAGTTCTGCTCTATCAGCGGGAATCCTCTGGGCAAACATGGGATTTTTACACCTTTTGTTTGTATGTGTGTGTACGTGCATTTTGAAGCACGCAGACACACTCATGCACATATTCACACTCTAGTAGAAATCACTGAAGTTTAGAAAGAATTCCATCAGACAGAGTACCCAAAGGCACAAGCAATCCTTTTCCTTCCTACTTTGAAAAATATACACGTTATCTCTGGCCCACTTTTAATGACATTTCCGCAAATGCTGCATTATCTGTAGGAACAAAAAAAAGATGCATTCTAAAAACAGAAAGAGCAGCCTGCTGCATCGGTGAATGGTTTTATTTTGGTATGAAGTCGAATTTTGAGTCACAGAGAGTGTCCCAGGGCATGTCACAGCTGTAATATGCACCCTATGCTCACAGTGCCGGCCTCCATCTGTCAGTGGATCACCAACTTCCTGACGGACAGGAGACAGCAGGTGAGGCTGGGGAGCATCAAATCCAGCACCCGGACCATCAGCACTGGCGCCCCACAGGGATGTGTTCTCTCCCCACTGCTCTTCTCCCTCTACACCAATGACTGCACCTCAGGAGACCCCTCGGTGAAACTCCTGAAGTTCGCAGACGACACCACCGTCATCGGTCTCATCCAGGACGGAGACGAGTCTGCTTACAGACAGGAGGTGGAACAGCTGGCTCTCTGGTGTAGTCAGAACCATCTGGAGCTGAACCTGCTCAAGACGGTAGAGATGACAGTGGACTTCAGGAGAAGCCCCCCCCCACTCCCCCCCCTCACCATCCTGAACAGCACTGTGTCTACTGTGGACTCTTTCAGGTTCCTGGGATCCACTATTTCCCGGGACCTGAGGTGGACCTCCCACATAGACACAATCAGAAAAAAGGCCCAGCAGAGGATGTACTTCCTGCGTCAGCTCAGGAAGTTCAACCTGCCCCAGGAGCTGCTGATCATGTTCTACACCTCCATCATCCAGTCTGTTCTGTGTACCTCCATCACTGTCTGGTTTGGCTCTGCAACCAAACTAGACAAACACAGACTGCAACGGACTATAAGGACTGCAGAAAAAATCATCGGTGTCGACCTGCCCCCCATCCAGGACTTGTACCGGTCCCGGGCCAGGAAACGGGCAGGGAGCATTACCGCTGACCCCTCACACCCTGGACACAAATTCTTTAAACTCCTCCCCTCCGGCAGGCGCTACAGATCACTGTGCGCCAAAACAACCCGCCATAAGAACAGTTTCTTCCCCCAGGCTGTCACTCTGATGAACACTAAACCATAACTGTGTCATACCTGTCAGATAAATACTCTCTGTAAATATACATGTAGATACACAATGCAACAATTCTCAAGCAGAATTCCATATTTCTATTTTTTGTATTATTTAACTTCTATTTTTATAATGTAAAACTACCTCTGCAACTCACCACTGCACTTTATCATATTATTTTAGCCTGTACATATTAGTCAAGCTATTTGTTGTTTCTTTGTATTTATAGCTAAGGTTATTGTTATTATATTTTCATTTTATTTTTTATTGTAGTTCTTATTCTTATTCCTATTCTTATGCCTTGATAAAAGAGAGCACAGTTTACTAAAGTCAAATTCCTTGTGTGTTCAAGCATACTTGGCGAATAAAGCTGATTCTGATTCTGATTCTGATTCTGATTCTGATTCTGATTCTGATTCTGATTCTGATGCTTCTGTTAGTCCAGCCCTTCCCCTCAGTTGGTTAAGTCCCCCTCTGCAGCACTTGTCACTGTTGTGAATGAGCTGTCTACCTTGAAACAGCATCTTGCCCAAGGCTGAGCTAACTAGAATCTGTAAAGCCACCATTAGAGGCACATTTGAGGCAGGTGACCAATAAGAAAAACAAATGCAGTCCTAGTAGTGTTCAGAGAGATGGTTTGCATATGTTTAGTGCAGCAAATTTGTTGTTGTGATAAAACTTCATGAGTGAAGTTGAAGATTTTCCCATCAAGCTCATTAGTTTCCACAGCTAATGGAAATAATCTGGCACTGTTACAACATTTTAGCAGCCACAGACTCAAACATGCTTCTGCAGGACAAATTGTACACAAATGCTCCAAGACTGAACAAGATGACATGTGGCCATGTCTCTACTGTAACTCTGTTGCTAGACTTTTCTATAGAAGTACAAAATGTATATCACAGCAAAAGAAAGGTTGAAAATTTTAAATTTGATCACATAAAATTGTAGGAATATTTTCAAAATAAAATAAAAGAAGTCCACATTTCAAACACTACACTGCTACACACATCATACAAACAATGCAATTATAACAACATTGAAGAACTCAGAGAAAGCAGTTCATAATTTGTCTAAGTGCAACATGACATAGAGTGACAGCAACAAAGATCACCTTTTTTGTCCTATGGTATGCCTCATATATTTTCTTGTAGGATCAATGACAGTGTGGGAGAGAAATCCATTTATCAACAGATGGGGCAGAAGGGAGAGAGCATATTTCACCAGTACCTCTCATATGTGTCCCACACATTTCTATCTGATTCCTGTAGCAACAGACCCTTTTAATAAGTGTGAAAAATAATCTTGAAATCACAATACAGGTAAGTAGTTGAGTTATCCACTGGTTATGGGTGCAGGAAACGTTAGGCTTGCTGAAACTAACGCCTTATGTTTGTGACTGGTGTTTGTAGCTCTGTAAATATGATGATACCATAAGTGTCTTTACGGCTGATAGAAACCTGACAGAAACTACCAACTAACTTCAGGCAAGTTTTACAGGCACATGAGCTACCTCAGATATTTCAACAGAAATAAATGAGCTTGTGATTCCAGAGCTCTGTACACATACATGTAAGTGGTTATTTGAGAGGTGTAAGACAGGCATTGCCAAAAGTTAATTAAACGCAGCCTGTCACTGGATATGATTTGTGTTGTTGTTTGTGAATTCTGTGCTGCTTGTAAGTGTTTCATTAAAAACATGGCGGAAGTCTCAGTTACGTCACCCATTGGTTTGTGTAACAAGAAATTTTGAAGCTCAACAATGGGGGGTGCCATGATGACAATGCAAACTCAACCAAGTTTGAACTGGTCTGAAGCCTCCTGGAAAATAGCAACAACCACCCCTGTGCAGTTTGTATGAATAAACAAATGAGCTAGATACCCCAAAAAACATATCAAAGGCAGTAAAAATGGGCCATTTATCGTGGTTGTTGATTGGACTATGCTTTTGAAGCCAGCCGTGAGCGGACATTAGGGGAACTGCAGTGTTTGCACTTCTACATTGGCTTTTTTCAAAACACTAGTGGTTGCTACTTTGTTTTAGTCTATTCATAAATGGATGATTGTTGAAATATTTAAAAACAAGAGCAGCCCATGATGTCACAATATATTATGGCTGACAGAGAGCATGTTATGCCACTTTTATATTGCATGGACTATACGTGTATCACTGTAATTCTTATTCTTAAGATTATGACATTGTTTTTAGCTGATTGGGTTGCATGTTTTCCAAAGCCACTCTCTTTTACAATTTTTCTTTTTTTGTTTGTTTACATACAGTCATACATACAATTTCAACACTGCATACTGACTGCACAGCAGGCACCCTAATTCTTCTCGACTGCTTTTAAGACCAGACGCTGGATGATTTGTTGAGATAATCTTGTTTTGTGTCAGGGTTGAGGAATCTCTTTTGCTTGGAAATGTCAGTGCACAGCCAGTAGGATTATCTCCATCATGTTTGATTGTCACATGTTAAATTATCTAAACAAATCTGGATGGATGAAGCAACACAAATCTGAGAATTGGATGATGACAGATCATAATGTGCAGAGAAATTATCATGGTTTGATGAATGATGATAGAAGTAATCAAAACCCAGCACAGTCTTATGTATGCTGGAGCTGCCCTCAATTAAACTCTGTTAACCTACTATCCTCATTTGCAAATACATTCTCTTAGCTTGTAAAGAAAAAAAAATAGGATAAATAATCGCCTTTGTGAAAATAAACATGTTCTCATTGTTTAAGAGAGCTTTGTTAAAGAAGGTGTTTATTTGACCTTTAATTAACTACTAACTCTGAGCATTAGATTTGAAGGATTGTCCATGGCATTGAGGTGTAATATGTCATTGAAACAAACAATGTGTTCAATTCCAGTCAAATAAAAGGACAACATGATACAAGTGATGGTCTATGTACCTTACCATTCTCAGATATAATTTGTCAGGTTGAAGTTAATGGACTTATTTTTTGAGTAGGTGGAGAAGCTATTTATCTGGACAGCAGCACATGTACTGTTCAAACCGGTATGCTGCATGGACACTGACCAAAACCTAGCTATCAGTACAAATACACACACACTTTATTCAGTTATGAAAGGCACAAAATGTTCCTTTAAAGCTGCTGTTGGTAGGAATGTTGTAAAATACGTTACTTTTTTTCTGCTGGGTTTGGAAAAAAGGTCATAATACCCAACGGTACTCATCGGTAAGTGAAGTAATTTGAGACTATTGCGAAATCTCTGTGTTTTCCAATGGCTATGTATAATGCAATGTTATTATTCCCATTGTTCCCATTATGACAGACCAATCACAGCTAATCTCCAATCCTCCGTGCTGATTAGTTGAGGGGCAGCCCCTACTAGTTACTCCAATTGGTTATGATTCCGGCACTATCATGAGCGCATACAGAGATGGGAGGGGGTGGGGGCTAAGAGGAAATCTGGTTGGGAGGGGTACTGTTGACATTCGAAGTCCCTCTCTCTGAACAGATGTTTACTTCGTGACTACAAACAGCAGCTTTAAGTCAACAAAATGTTGAAACATCATAAGTTAAGCCAAATTTCACTACAGCAGGTACTATTTCTTGTATGAGAAGGCTTCAAAACCCACACTGTACAGAACTAGCTACTCCCAATTAGCACACACACCCATTAGCATCTTGTTGTTGTTGTGGAGCATTTAGCAGCTAAAACCGCAGATATCTTCCTTGGAGGATGGAAGACCCAAACTACAGTGTCCACTTAGGCTAAAGAATCAGTAACGGCCTGTATGAACTTCATCAGGAGGAATGTGCTACAAATGCAAAATGGATGCATATTCATTAACACTGGTTTGAGCGTCTTTGGAGTTACATTGTTTATGTGCTTGCAGTGCATTTGTTGTTAATGCAGCAGTTTTGTCTTTTTGTATCCTGTTTTTTTTCAATTTGCAGAATGTTTCTGTAATTGTGTTTGTTTTGTAGTTTTGCATGTGTTAATTATTTTGCATCATTTCCGACATGCAGCATATTTTCCTTAATGAGAACCATGTCTGCCACAGTACAACAGACTCCAGAGAAGAGTTAATATTGCATTTACATTCATTAGATTTCCAGAAATTTTACAGGATGACTACAAAAAAACTTTTGCAAAGGAATGGCTCTAATGGGCTTGAAATGGTCTTGCGTTGGTGATGTATCTGCAGCTTGTTTTTGCTCTCCTTAGGCGACCAATTAAATCAGCCAAAGAAGATCTTAAGACCCTAAACCTACATTTTTATTTTTTTTCAACGTGTTTCCTTTTGGGGTTCTCACTGTTTCTGGAATACACACAGCAGACACAGAACTGTATTGTAATTGGGCAAACCGCTGTCTTTTATTGCAGGAAGAGCTACAGTGTACTGTTACAGCACAAATTTACAAGAACAATTGGGACAGACTACAGTGCTCCTGCCAACACAGGTTTCTTTTCTGCTTCAGGAAGCAGATTATTTAAAGTCTGCTGCAGAGAAATTAAAACCTTAAAAAAAAGAACAAGAAAAAAAAAAGAGAGGGATTAATAGACTGAGGCATTGAGGTAAGTTCCCATTGTTCATTTGGACCCATTCAGTTTTTGTCTAAAACTCAGTTCAACCCTTCCTACTCCCCCAAAGATAGACAGCCTAATTGGGAGTCTGGAGTTCGTCACAAAAACCAAACAAAAAGCGATCTATTACCTCTGAACTGTAATTGAAAACAAAGCCTGGAGTTAATTACTAATCATTAATCATCTCATTCTCCTCCAGCTACCTGTTTTCTTTAGTGTTTCTTAACCCTCAAACTTTCCTTATACCAATTACAAAAGCTCCCTGTGGATGGGTCGGAGGGATAAGGACAAATTGACAGATGACAGAAATCGATGGAGGAATAGAGAGGAGACATGAGATGGAGAACATAACAATAAGGGAGATTGATTTATCTGTAATGAATGAGGGAAATGGCTCGGTGGAGTGATTTGTCCCAGGCACAGCCGGGTTGATTGCGGGCTGTTTTGTGAGAGGTTGAAAGGCGATGGAGGGTTGTGATGTTGATTGACAGCACAAGTTGACACGAGAGGGAGGATTTGCATTTTCATTACATCGAAGATTGACTTCCTTCTCCTGTGTGGCTTGACACTTGCACACACTCACAAACCTCTACACACATAGTAATACAAACATGGAAACACCTCTGTACTTCCTCTGTGCAGACTCTGACCCTCGGTATCTCTGCAGTGAGTGACTGACAGAGAGTTTGTGTTATACTTGTAAATAAAAATAACAAAAGATTCTTAAAACATTCTTATAAAAAGACAGCTAACATGGTCAGTTTAGAGAGGAGGAAGATGGGATTCTCTTTGAATTACATCCTATCACCTGCAGAGCTAAAGTTAATCCGCCAATCACCTCCAAGATCTGATGCATACCTATTTATGCAAGAGCAGGGGGAGAACATACACACAACTCTGGGTAAAACACAGAGAGTGGGGAAAAAAATAAAAAACAAAAGAAAGCAGTGAGCAGAAGCTTAAGTGAACACTTTTAGCTCATACTTATTTTTCATCACAGGAGCTTCTAGTCCTAAAAGGCCACTGTTGCTTCTTGGGTGAGGTGTGAGCAAGGGAGCATTTCAGTCTGACCACTAGATATTGCTACATTTTCCCATTTCGACACACTGTACCTTTGATGACCAGAAATTTCATATAAATTAAGAGCAGCTGAAATAAACTCTGTATTCTGCAAGTAGCCCTGCCCCAATGTGAATGGACAAGCCACTACTGGAGGGTGTTACACTATTTTGGATTCTTCCTTTGTGTATGCGTACATACATATCTGGAAATGTGAGAAAGCAATGCTAATAGTTTACTGTCACTTCTGTTATTGGCAAAAGCAAAGATGAAGCCGCACACAAACAGCCGCCACCTCCCTCTCAACACACACGCTTGTTTCTTTAGACACACACTTTTGTCCAGCAGTTGTTTTTGACAGCCAGCAGACCTCAGTTTGAAAAGAGCAGTCATCTGAGAGTGGCATCACTAAACAGCGCTTAAGGGAAAAGGCCTGAGGGGCCACTGGGGGGCCTCATGCTGACATTGTGACTGACAAACCTCTGTCCCGTTCTGTGACAGCTGGGCAACCACTACACAGAGTCAACAACCTCCGCACTCCTCTCCAAGAGAAAGAAGACAGCAGATCCTCACATTGGGATCCAAACAGAAACTCTCTCTGTGGCTCTCTTTTGCCCACAAAACACAGAGGGAAGCCAAACAACAACAGCCACAGCAGACACACAACCACACAAACGCAGACACACACTGCCTTGGCAGTACATGAAAAGATGAAATTAGATATAGAGTTAGAGCTTGTCACACACATGGCAGGAGACTCTCTCCTTTTTCCTCTTTTCTGCTCTCTGTGGACCATTACAATTCCAACTTTCCATTAGTCAGGGGGAAGATGTATGGAAACCCTGAAACAAGGTAGCTCTGGTACTCCTACACAAATTGTTTTACACTATATACACAGTGTACAGGACTAGTGGAAGACTTTAATCAAAGGCAGTGTTGTAATCAAAATTGTTCTTTTCAGAAGCTTTGTTTAGCTTCAGACTAAACAACATTTTCAGTCTGGTCCAATAAGGACTTTTAAATTACCAAGATCAAAAAAATAAACAACTTGATCTGTCTTTCCGTGACCATTTAATCAACCAAAAAATGGTTACCATTTCAATGTTATCGCAAGACAACAAACTAGTTTAGATTAGTGTTAAATATTAGATGAGATGACAAACGAAATCCAAGTAAAATTCAAATTCAAATGATTTTGGCCTACCTCATACACATAGAATGCAGAGGCCACTTTGTATGGCAATGAAAGATGCAAACGTAAAGGAATCCAACCTAGTAATCTGTGGGTTACTGCTGCTACTACCTGAACGCGCGTTGTATGTAAGGCTGTATCATCTATGAGGTCCTCATGTTTGAATAAGTCTTTATTCATTTAGCTTTTGCTTAGAACACCAAGTAATTTGTAGGAAAGATATAAGACCTTTCCTGTCATGTCAGCAGAGGCGTTACACCACATGCCAGAGTTTGGATAATTCTATGACAAGTGTCCATAACTGACAGGGCCCTAAACATTACAGAACATGTGCTTTCTGTGTCACACTGTCATCTCAAAGTTGAATACTTTCCTGGTACATGTTCAACTCCACTGGGATTATCCATTGTCACATAGTATTGTTTATGATTTAATGTAAAGATTTCAAGGCTCAGCCAGGGGGATTTAGTCCTGAGAATTTCCAATTTGCTTTTTGTGGATGATGTGGTTCTGTTGGCTGAGACCTCCAGCAGGCTTTGGAGCAGCTTGCAGCTTAAGGTGTAGAGGCTGGAATGAGAGCCAGAACCTGTAAGTCCGAGGCCATGGTTCTCTGCTGTGAAACGGTGAATCGCACCCCTTGGTTGGGTGGTGAGTCTTTGCCACTAGTGAAGTAGTATAAGAATCCGCAGAGTCTTTTTCAGGAGTCAGGGTTAGAAGGATCAGGGGGTTGACAGCAGGGTTGGTGCTGTGTCAGCAGTACTGCAACTTTCCTTGGTTCTTTTCCAGGCACATCCAACTGGCAGGAGACCCTGAGGTAAACCAAGAGCTCTCTGGAAAGTTGTACATCCCATCAGGCCTGCGAATGCCTTGGAATCCTTCTTGAGAAGTTGGAAAGGGAGAAAGATGTTTGACCTTAGTTTACTGCCACTGCAACTAGGCCCCAAATAAGCAGAGGAAAATGGATATACAGAAAAATGTTACATCTGTATGATGCCTTAGTGTTAAGGCTGGTTTATACTTCTGCATCACCGCTATACGCAGCAGCTACGCAGACCTATGGCAGAAGTACAAATCAGGCTTTAGTAGTTAAATTATATCACATAAGTGAAGAAATGGTAAATTTGGGGTATTTGAAGATGTGTTTATGTACATTGCACACATACTTAAGGCCACCCTGCTAATAGTCACTACTGCAGTTGGTTGACCCCAGTCAAACAAGTCTGGACATGCTTGGAAACTTACTTCGCTGCAACATATTTGATGAATGATTGTACTTCTTTATCCACTGGTGTGTCTAAAGAGCCACTGAGGTCTCTGCCTTTAGGTGGCAAATGGAGAAAAGAGGAGTGATTGATCCACTTTCCACTTTATGAGGCAATAAAAAGACAGACCAGGGCAAAAATCAATAGAGGTTTATAAAGGTTGCTGTTGCGCTGTGGATTTGATGTTGTGAACACTCTGGATTAAACAGAGTGAGGAGGAGGAAGAGCAAGAGGGGAGGAATTGAAAGCCAGATGAGAAGGCGAGCAATTTTGTTTTAGATAAAAGGGAAAAAAGACACTAATATGCTGGATGAGTCCCTTTTAAACAGCTTTTGTGATATTCCAGTGGAGGGGTCAGGTAGGGTCAGTCACATAAAAGATGCACAAGAAAGACCAAACACTAATTTTCAAAGCAACTCATCCCACCCCATGCTTTATGAAAGCCCCAAACAACACTGTACTCCAATATCTAATTGTCAACAAGGGTTGAGACAGTGTCCTAAGTAGGACAAATGGTGCGAGTGGTCTGAGAAGGCAGTGATGTGTCAAACCCTGCCATGGTTGGTAAGGTTAGAAAGCTGGAGTGATTAAAGCAATGAATCACTGGTGGGGAGGTCTCAGCTGTGGCGTCATCACACACGCAAGTTGGCCATTCAGGGCGCCCATAAGCGGCAACAGCAATTCTTCACTAAAACAAGAAAAACAAAGTGTGTGGTGGTGTGTGTGTGAGAGAGAGAAAGAGAGAGATGTTTCAATATAGAGGCGTTGTTTTTCACTCTGTTGTTTATACAACACTGTATAAATGTGTCCAATTTCACTCTTTGCCAGCAGAGACAAGACTCATAAATCTAGATGGATGTGTACGTAGAGCTGAAATCTCTTTGTAATGCTGGGAGAAAATGAGTTCAGGTGTTACTTTCGGGTGTTTAGTGGACTAGAGAGATGCAAGGCAGATGTCTCAAGATCTGATTATGCTACATTTATAGTAGGTATGTGAAAAAATTAGAGTAGACCACAACAGTAATAAAACAAGACTTGGAATAAATACAAATGAATGTGTGCATGTAAAACACAAATTGAATACAAGTCTGAATGAAATGAGCTTCAATACAGAGAGAGGAGAATGCATTTTACTAACTTAGCTTTACTGCACACAATAAGGCCATTCTTTGGTACCTGCAATGTCCAAGCTCCTAAAACATAGTGTGATACATCACAAACAATGTTGAATAAACTTTATTTTCATCATCAATAACTTTACTTTCTGTCTTTGTTTCTTTGTGAATTGACACTTCCCCCTTATCGACTTCACCAATCTTGATTGTCTCGGTCCCTGATGACCCTTGGTGTACATACGGTCTGCCCAACCCCAATGTTCAGCCTATGGCCTCGGAACTGACCCCTAACCCCTTTAATGGCATCATTATGTGTGTGAGTGCATGAGTCTGTGCTTGAGATGGTATAAAAATTAGGAATGGGACTCAGAGTCATGACACCACACATTGCCTAGGAACAAAGTGGGCCATTAAACAGTGACTAAAATGACAGATCCCTTATATGAATCTATGTGTCTAACAGTAGTGTTCATATACATATTTAAGCCAATTGTGTCAATCCTTTGTGAATATTTAACTGAAAATCTATTAAAACAAACTGACATATTCTTTTCATCCCGTAGACTTGAGATATCTTGAAATTACTGGAAATTCTCAAACTTTAATATTTCTGGGTTCCAGAAGAAATTACATCCAAAGTGCATATTTCTGCAGTGTGCACATCAGAGAGCTCAGCAAGCACATTCACTTACTTACACTTACTGTACTTATATAGCACTCTCTCTAGTCTTCTGACCACTCAAAGTGCTTTTACATTATGTGTCACATTTGCTTCACATTTATACAATAATGGCAGAGACTGCTATGTAAAGCGCCACCTAACTTGACAACCCGTAGTGATTGCTGCCACCCTTAAAGACACAGAGATTCCCAGTATTAACCAATCCCATTTTCATACCACTGGCACAGCCACTAGGGTCAGTTTTGGGGTTAAGTATCTTGACTAGAACAGCGGAACCTTGGATTAAACTTCAACTTTCTGATTGATGAAATATTAAGATAGAGATGGTACTTTACCTCTACCACCCCTGTAGAGTGTAGAGTTTTGGATTTGGCAAATGTCTTTGTCTTTCCCCATATTCAGTGCTAAAGAGAAGAAATTATTAGATTATTGTAAAGAGAACAAGCACAGAGCAATACCAGAATTATTTTTCAAATAGGTAACAGACAGTGGATAGTTGCATTCTTAAAGCCAACTGGACTGGACACAAGACTAAGTGTAATTTGAGAATAAAAGAAAACTGAAACCTAAACTGCAGTAATGCAACTCCATCAATGCTGTCTACTGTAAAAAATTGCAAGGAATAAGAAGCGCTCAGTGCCGTTGTGTTTCTTCAGACCTTGCTCCTGTAAGAATTTGTTCTCCTTGGCTCAGTAGAAGTTTTTTCACCTGTGTTCAGCTGTTTTGCTGGAACCTGTCATTTCTCTTTTCTCCCTGGACTTGTTATCTTTTTTTCTTTTCTTTTGAATGTATTCATTTATCATAAGTCTGCTTTTGAGTTTGTTCTTACACATACTGTATATACATCAGGACTTCCATTAAGGTATTAAAATTTGTATTTGTAGCTTGTTCACTCTGAATTATTGGCAGAGCAGTTTGGCACAATGCTTGCATCAGCCTACATGCTTACAGTGTTAATATGCTGATCGTTTGTGCAATCCCTATAGCCACACTACTTCCATGGCTAAAATTGAACAGAGTATAACGACCAAAGCCATACAAAAAATTGCCAGAAAGAAGCTGGTAAATGTTTATTATAAACAAATTATAAGAAGTAGTTGGGTAACACAACTAGCTATGACCCTACTGGCCACACTGACAGAGACAGAGCAAATCGATGCTTGTAGTTCATTTCATGCCTCTGCTGACATCATTTATCCTATTGAAGCTCTGCATCAATGCCAATATTTATCAGTATAGACTGTGATTGATGGTGACACCCACTGTCTGCCACAGAGACTCTCCTCTCCACAACAACAGAAGACTTAATGTCGGCTTTAATTGACAGAGCAGAAAAAAGACTCCAGCTCCAGTCCTGACAGAGGGCAAACTAAAAGGCTAAGTGAGGGTCCAGCAGGGGTCACCACTCTTGTTAACACATCAGAATATGAAACAAACACTATCGGTAGCAGATACCAAAGACGTTTACTTAGTCAGTTTTATCGAAGTACTTTTACACTTATGTATGTGTATGATGTCTGCATCCAGTGTAAGTCAGGAATAAAGTCTGGTTGAATTATTCTTGGAGAGAAATGTATCACTTTCCTTTGAAGCAGTTGAATTTTTCCTTGGCCTACACTCCTAGGGGGTAAAAATGTATATGCCAAATTGAAGAAAAGGCTTAAGTAAAAGGTCAAATAAAGCAAAGATTTATTGGCATTTTTCTTATGACTGTGTGACATTATGTTACTTTAGGTTAACCTCAGCCTGGATTTCAGTAAACTTTGCCATATGCATACCGGTTTAAAGTGTGTTTTGTCCTGTGAAGCTAAAGAAGTTTGATTTCAACCAAAGTCAAGATCATTAGAAAGTGTGGGTGAGAAGCGTTGTTAGAGTAAATTAATTGCGCTACAGCAGATTCTTGAGTGGGGGGAAGATACAGATATACATGTTATAAAATCAAAGGGAAGGAAAATTAATAGAAAATTGTGTTCCTGGCCACCTGCAGATAATGTCTTAACCCCTGCCAAGCTGGCACAGTGGTCGGTCGTGGATATGGCCTTCTACAATTGGCTGCAAGACTTCTGATCACAGGCCTGTGAACAGCAGGGGAGCTGAGAAACAAACTCAATCAACAGCTGAATCTTGTTCGTCTGTAACTATAGGCAGACTCATATCATACCAAAGCCAAGACACGGTATTATTGAAGCTTTTATTAGGGTGTCCCAGTGATTCTGACCTTTAACAAACTCAGCGGGAAATGGATGAAATCATTACCTTAAAGCATCCATTGTGATGAAACATGGCAGTCAGAATAATTTCACGTTCTGTCTTTGAGGGGCTGTGGGCATCAGTCAGCAGGATTTGGATTTGTTTCTGATTATGAGCCCAGAGAGAGAGGGGAGAACAGAAAGTAGGAAAGCTGTGAAGTGAAGCCAAAGCTTCTTTTTAAGAGAACATCTTTCTATTTATGATGCTCAAAGTCAAAGGCTATGAAGCAGCTTTCAAAAACACGAGGGGCTGTGAAAAAAAAAAGTGAGACAACTGGTCGGTTTCTTGTGTATAGCGTCACACTTAGAATACCATTGCAAACTAGAATACTATAAAATATATTGTTAGGGTTTCTCTCCCAATGGGGCCAGCTGTGCTTCTGAAGTCTTTTAAAGAGGAGTCATAGGTAAGATTAAAAAGAAGAATTGATGGATGGAAGGAAACCAAAGTTGGTACGTCAAACCTTGAAGTGACAGATTCACAGCCCTCATTTCCCTTTCATAAAACAGAGTAGTGGATGGATTCACCTTGGACAGGGTTTCTCAGTGTGTTTGTATGTGTGTGAAGGTGCAGGTGTTGTGCCCTGTTAAGGGGTAAATAAGTAAATAAACACAGACACGATGCTTCCTCTCTGGCAGCTTCACCGGGAATTTAATATCTTAACAAAAATAAGTCAAAATCACATTTTCATCACATTCACATTTACATGCGCCAACACTGCCACCTTGTGGCGCCATAGCAGCGGCATGTTAGACAAAACTTAACTAGCATCAAACTCTTTCAGTAGTTTTAACTTTAATCAGCTCCTCAAAACGGTTATAAGATTAATAAAACACAAGAAAACAGGTAAGCAATGATAACTCACGGTAAAAGAACATTAAATACTTATTTTTTTACCTGTTAAGGGGTAAATAAGTAAATAAACACAGACACGATGCTTCCTCTCTGGCAGCTTCACCGGGAATGAAGCATCGACGTCAAAAGCTCTCACTTCCGGTCATGACAGGCATGATCAACCAATCATGAGCACTATTCATCAAAGACCGAACAAGTAGAGCACAGATAACATTACTGATAACATTTAAATGTTTTTAACACGTTTTTAAAGTATTTAACTTCTTTTAGGACACATATCACATCATAAGTTATTAACATTTTTACCTTTTTATGAATTTTCAGTAATGACATTTAACAATGAATTTAAATTACTTGTCACTAACTGTCTTATTTCACAAAAAAGTCTATCTATCACACAGGGGTGATGTCGATGTGTGCCAGAAACTTGTGTTTGAAACGATATAACCATCACAACTCACACACTCCAACACATACTTGTTGTCCACTAGAGGGCGCCATTTAAAGTAAAAAAGTTATACCAGAAAGAGTCAATCATTTCGGACAACAAAAATGGCAACAGTCGAGAAGGTAGAGAGGTCAAATTGGAGGCAGCATTGTAGATGGCAGAGGTCTTTGCCTTGGCAAAGTAACATTATATACAGTATGTGTTTATAGTATCCAACCAACCCACACAATCTTTCTTTTCCAAAGTATTCCTTTACATTGTGTTTTGTTGGTCTTGCTTGAACTGGTCTTCAAAACTACTGGACATTGCTCAAACAATTTCTGGTGGTACAGGTTTGGTCCATTGTAAACTTCTAAAATGTGCAGAAATATGGAAGAAATTAATGCAGAGAATGGGTAGAAAGCTCTCCCTGCATCTGTATGATTGTCTGATGTGGAAAAAATTAGCTTTTAGGTATCACTGGTTGGACTTGAGATCCTCACATGTAGAATTCTACATATTTCCATGGCTGCCATTTTCCTGATCATGCTAAGTAGTGGAAGCTAACCTGTGCTTAGTCATGGTTGCTAAGTTATAACTATGCAATCCATGTTAGGTGGATGAGTTTACCAATGAGTCCTCTGTCATTCAGATGACATACCAATGACAGAATTATTCTCTGCTGACACAAGATCAACTACAATGGCTCAAACCATTGAGTTTCAGCTGCATTGATTAAGAAGGTCCAAGGCATTGTAATCAATACACTGCATCTTATGTGTGGTATAAAAGTATTCAGCATCTTAATGTAGTTTGCAGCTGAAACAGTAGCTCTAAAGCTTGTTCCTGTGGGAGGACTCCTGTCTGCAGTGATTGATCACAGAGGGGCCACCCATCACTGGGTGACATTGACAAGTTGAAACAGCTTTTTGTTGAGATACATGGAGGTTTGACTTAATTGACTCTGGAACATGATCTCCACATTTCACTATTATGCAGTCAGTGTCCTTAAACAATAAAGAAAATCGTAAATTTGCATTTAAATATGTTGTATACATGGCTGACATAGAATATCAATCACATGTATTGATTTTTTCCAATAAGATGGTTTGAACCACCTGTTTTTTTTAATAAAATTTCAGGATAGTTGAGCAAACAACTTCTACAAGAAAAACCTAACCTCCAGTTTAATATGGTTTACGTTGTTGTATGTGGTTTACGTTGTTGTGGGTTTCAGTGTCATTCAGTATTTTTATGCAGTCATCACTGGCTTTAAAAGCAGGGGCATTTGAGGAGCTGGGAGAAAGAAAGAAATTGATTCTATTTCCAAACACCTGCTGTGTCTACAACCCAGATATGCCAAGAGTTGATATGGCACACCGTAACTGGCGGCTTAATGCCTAAATATCTCTCCTGGCAAAGAAAGATTGTACTTGAGCACATGTGGGTAGATGTTTAGTGCCCCTGGGTTGTTTGAGGAGATGAAAAGAAAACTCTCTTTTCATTCGAAATTCAAAGCTGCACACGCTTAGGGAGAGAAGAGCCCACTCTGTCTGCACCTTGAGGGGTTGTCGTCACACGGAGAGTTTCCCACTTTGCTCTTTATTCTGGTCCAAAAAGTGCTCAATATCCACATGCTGTAGCCTTCCTACACAATAGGCTTTGCCTTCTGTGTGAAAATTCTGAAGTGTGGAAAATACCCCCTGCTGCTCTATAAAGCTAATGCTTGTCTCCTGGCCAACAGCTATCCTTTTCCTCTCTGGCTGCTAGAGGTGTTGTTTTTTTTTTTTATCTTTCTGCCAAACCAGGACTAAGTTTTAAAGGGTATTGTTATATTGGCACAAATATTTTCAAAAAGACTGAAAAAGGACAAATTATTCAGCTCAAAAGCCCTTTCAGGCACACAGATCAATAGCATGTTTAATTCATACAAAGTCATTCCAGAATACCCCAATCCAGAAAATCCAGTGTGAGAGCGAAGAATTGAGAACAATATTGATGCTTCATCCTTTCTACAAAATACAGGTAAAAAGAAGAAGGTGTTTTTCCATAATATTAATTAATAGATATATTCCCTTACCTGCCTGGATCCAAAAAGAATGACTGAGGAACAAATGTGACTGTCTCTCATGCTGTGGCCAGTCTGGCACCTGATAACAATGCTTCAACATGAAGTTCTCTCTTTTGAGTTGAATATTTTTGGACTAAAGTGGTAGACCTTGTATGGTGAAGATCTTGATTTGGCAAACAAGTATTTGTTTGCAAAGTAAATGAACTAAAACACAAAATTTCTGATGGGCTGTACTAATTACAACAAATATATTGCATAAACTAAATTTTGTTGTTGGCTCACAACTATGATGGAAATTATTATCTGATAAAACTATTATATCACAGAATACTAATAATGAATTAACTTTTGTGTTAAAGGCATTTGTCAGAATCATTTAGTTTGTGATGATTTGGTGCCCCCTGTGGACAAAGTACATTGCCTCATGAAGTGCACTGGTAATCCAGCGATAATAATAGGGCTGGGACAAAATCGTTCTATCTTTTGTGATACAATTATCGTTATGCTGGTGCTAAATTGTACGTATTATGAATAATAAATACTGTGCTCTGAATAGATTTTCCTGACAGTTTAACTTATCATGTCACTACTTCATGACTGCTCTTAGTGGCACTAATGACGACAAGTGCTACAAACTGGTGTGATGCACAAGATTCTCACTGGTGCTTATATGGTCCTAGTTTGAGGAGGAATGAAAGCTGACTAAAAAAGAGTCACATTGTGTCAAACACAACTGTAGCTGTTACACAAATGTGTTATAGGTTTCAAAGCGTAAGTATGAAATGTGAGCAGCAAGCTGGTATTTCTTACCAAGCACTTAAATTAGTTTTTATCTACAAATATGCCTTTCTTTTAAAGGGTATGTGTACTATTCACGCTAATTTTACGGTTGTTCAATAGTTCTCTAAAATTTGTATTTACAGACCAAGAGCATTGTTTTATTCAGTTAAATCAAACCAAAGTGCAGTGAATACATATATTCATCCTGCTTATTCAATTTTTAAGGAAACATTGTATTCTTTAGTTTATCAGATATTGTGATGTAGTATTGCTTTTTTGAGAAATTATCGTCATTGTGGGAAATTCATCACGTATTGTATCATATCAAATGTCACCTGCGAGTCCCATCCCTAGCCGGTAATCTT